>NC_069126.1:23940178-24058765 GCF_026914265.1 Mya arenaria
CGTCTCATTCTATTAAACTAACACAGTGGGCGATTTGTTAAACACGAAATCCTCGTGCACGTTCTTATCAATAAAATATTTATGTCAAATTTGTTCTTATACATGTATTCAACAATATTCAAACCCTATAGTTTCATCAGGCACGTTATTTACAAACTTAAATTATTATTGTGTAAATGGAAAAGTTAATGATAACTTAGATTTAACTTGTTCATAGTTTAGATATTTAACAACATAATTTTCTTATGATTAATAGTTACATTTGTGTTTGTATATGAATTACTTGCTCACCGTCTTAAAATTGTATTATGTATAATAGCAATGACATTTTTATGTTTATGCTAATAAAACTTAAACTTGACTCTGACATACTTTTAACATCTGTATTCGTACCAGCTAAAGACAGAAATTACAGTGAAAGAATGTTTGCTCAAACTGTTAAACCATTTAAATCTGATAATGATTATAATACCAATCAAGCAACTATAATCGATCGGCTTAGCCAAGCAAACAAGTCAAGGTGTGAAAAGTGTCATCGAGTAATACACACAAAACAAAATGTTAAATGTTTACTAGAGACCGGAAAATGATATCCAGCGTTGAGAAATATTTAACCTCAAAAAACCAAGCTAACCGATCTAATTGTATATGAACATATTGAAAAAAACAAATACCTTAAATCTTATTCGAGCTAACGAGGATATCGAACCTTGCGATACCGAGACACCGAGTTTCGACTGTAATCGAATAGTAATACATTGGCATCAGTGGCCGATCTGCCGACATGAAAACCTATCATATTTATTATTTTGTCACTTCCGATTGCACTTAAGTTTGGGTCGCAATGTTTACACCTTACTTAATATATTGCTTAACGCTATGCCTCTATATCTTTTATATTCACTCGCGTTACCACGCGTTCTTTTCTGTAATATATTGGTGTTATTATTACCCTCTCTCAATGACTCCGGGTATTATGCTTTATTTAACATTATGTTTTACAATTTGAGCAAATTTGGCTGAACTCATTTCAAATAAATTCTTAAAAAAAACGCCATTAACATATTGTTGCCGGAGCACTTTCGCTAAAGAAGATATAACATTCTTAAATTCTGATTCCAAGATTATCCCATCTAGCGACTCATAGGCCTTAAAAGGCACATTGAATTCGTTTCCATTATTCGCAGCACCAACAGTTTTTTAAAATGCTTATACAACTCATCTATAGATAAGCCTTCTGAGATGGGTATACTTTTCTTGTACTGAGTTTTCATTTTTTCTAGACTGTTTTGTTTTTGTTATTGCCATGTTAGCAATTCTACACCCTCATTCTATGTTATTATTATTATTATTATTATTATTATTATTATTATTATTATTATTATTATTATAATTATTATCATTATTATTATTATTATTATTATTATTATTATTATTATTATTATTATTATTATTATTATTATTATTATTATTATCAATCGTTACTGTGCTACTGTAGTAAATTTAAGAATGAATTACGTTTATCGTTATCCCACGCAATGTGTATACTGGGGATGTCCAATTGATCAAGTAATTGAATTCCTGTTTGTAAACAAATACCGTATAAACATATTGTTATTGCCGAGTGGTCATAGAAATGTGTGGAAGGAAGTATTTCAAAGTTGCTCAAAAGAGAGAAATATCGATAGTTAATGATACAATAATCTACCGGGTTATTTCCGTAAGTATTATGGAAAGCAAAGTCGCTTTTTTACTATCCTTACTAGTAACTTTTTCCCTGGTTGTCTAAACATTTATCTTTACTCATTATGTTAGGAACATTCGTCAACATTTCTTCGAATTGTCTAGATTATTGTCAAAACTTAAGAAGCCAATTTCATCCGCCATGCGGCTGTTTTAATCGCAATTTAATGCAAGTATATAATCAGTGCTATATATTTCGATTTCCTGTTTAGTTTTACCATTTGTATGCCTTTCAATAATCGTAATATTATCTTTAACACTATCCTTAAAATAAATGGAGATACATCCACCATAACGATCTTTTTGTATTTTTATTACCAAATAAATTACACTGTGCGAATAAGAAGTTCCATGAAAATCAATGACTAAGTTATGACGTAATCTTGCATAAGCGTACACATAACGGTAAGGACAATGTAAGAGAAGGATTATGCAATAAAAGTATTTAAAGATAACCTTCCTTATACAGTTACGGCTTCATCATCATTCATTCCTATTAACAGGCTTTGCGTTTTGAAAACCTTGCAAATCGGGACATTGAATGATAAGATAAAACATATAATCATAACATTTTTAACTGAAATATTATCAATCAAAATAGTTAATTGAAACTTGTCAGCGTTATCGCGCATATTTGACTGTTAGGTTGTTAAACGTATATTTCGCGTGTCGTCTCCATGGTATTATTATATCAAGCTCAGTGATTACACTTAAGTTTGTTGCCTTTATTGGTGGTCTATGACCTAGAGAGGCATTTGTTTACATTTTTAATTTGTCGATTTTAAAGCATTTAAGATCTCTTTTCACTAGTGATTATGACGTTAAATAAAGGACTCTGGATTATAGTTACCCAGGCAAGTTGTGCTTTGCTACGTGTTCCAAGGTAGAAGAACATACATCATACGTGCAATACATGTACAGTATCCGGCTAGCGTAATTTTCGGACAGACTAGTTATTTATTATTAATTTGTGGATTCCATGTACCCTCACACATCTATACTGTCCAATCATGAACCCAGTGAAGATAACTTTCATTTTCATACTTATTTCATGTCGTTTTCTGGAGGAGAAGGATTCTCATGATTTCCAAGTTCAACAGTATCCGGATAATTATATTTCGGACAGTATCAACGTTTTACCAGTCAACTATGGACAACTAGTGTATTTTAATACCTTTATTAATTATTCAGTGTCCACTAGAAAGTATGTTTCTCGTACCATAGAGAGCAGAAACGATTTACTTCCTATATGCTTGTTGTTGTGTGGAGATATCCATCCGTGCCCCGGACCCTCAGCTGACACTTCTAGTTCCACCACAAGTGATTTTAAAGTTTTCAATAAACGTGGTCTTCACTTTATTCATGTCAACACTAGAAGTCTTTTACCAAAACTACATGAAATTAATTCTGTAGCTCGTACATCTAGAGCCGCATGTATTTGTGTTTCCGAAACCTGGTTAGATGACTCAGTTCCAGATTCAGAGGTTAACATCAACAACTATTGTATTCAGCGCAGGGATCGAAACAGACAAGGCGGTGGCGTTTGTATATATATCAGGAAGGATTTATCATTCAACACACGCGATGATCTCAATCATGAAGAATTAGAAGCTACTTGGATTGATATACTTTTGCCAAAATCAAAACCTATCTTATGTGGTGTTATTTATAGACCTCCTGTGCAACACAACTTTTATACAATTTTAGACTCTTTATGTTCGTCAAGTAGTGACTTTTTACAATGTGAATCTATAATATTAGGAGATTTTAATACAGATGTGTCTAAAGTTAAGTCTTATCCTCTTTTGCAATGTTTTAAGTCATTTATTAATATGTTTCATTACAAACAATTGATCTCAGAACCTACTAGAGTTAGTACTACAAGTGCAACTATTATTGACTTGATATTGGTGTCTGATAATGATAAAATTACTCAGTCAGGTGTAATTCATACTTCATTTAGTGATCATAGCTTAATATTTTGTACAAGAAAAGTCAGTAAAATTCCTATTTGTTCTCATAACAATGTCACTTTAAGATCTTTGAAAAATTATAACAAAGATGACTTTCAGGCAAGTCTTCTAGCTACTGACTGGTCTCCTGTTTTGCTGAGTGATAGTGTAAATGATGCCTGGAATATATTTAAACAGTTACTTTTATCTGTGATAGACAATATAACTCCTGTGAAACAGACTAGAATTAAACAGAGAACAGAACCATGGATTGACTCAGACATTCTTAGTGCGATTAATGATAGGGATAAAGCTTTTAATAAATATAAATGTGATAGAAACTGTGATAATTATGAATCATTTAAGACTCTCAGAAACAAAGTTCAGAATCTTATTGTCAAATCAAAAAAGGAATATTTTACTAATACACTCGAGGAGAACAAAAATGACTCAACCTCTTTATGGAAAACTGTTAAAAATCTTGGTTTGCCTTCCAAGAAGGGTTCATCTTCAACTGGTTCAAATATTTGTTTAAATATCGATGATAATGTGTGTTTTGAAAAGAAACTTATTGCTGAATCATTCAACAAATTTTATACAACAGTTGCATGTAAACTTGTTGAAAAGTTGCCAGAAAGTGTGCATAAATTTAGTAAGAATTTTGTTAATACTTATTATGCAAATAAGGGTGCTTTTGCAAACAGTTTTTCTTTTTCCATTGTTTCTGAAAGTAAAGTTCTTAAATACTTAACTTCATTAGGTGTCAAAAAAGCTACTGGTTTAGATGGTATACCTTCTCGTTTTATCAGAGATGGATCCCCAGTTATTGCTGGTCCATTAGCTCATATCATAAACTTATCCCTTATCCAAGGTCAAGTCCCTGATGATCTTAAATCTGCAAGAGTTGTTCCCCTCTATAAAAAGAACGACAAATTGTCTGTTGGTAATTACCGGCCTGTGTCCATTTTAAATGTTGTATCTAAACTGCTTGAAAAGGTGGTTTATGACCAGGTTGAAGCTTATTTTAAGGATAAAGATCTGTTATATAAATTACAATCAGGTTTCAGGAGTGGTTTCTCTACTGATACTTGTCTAGTTCACCTTACAGACTTTATCAGGTATGAAAACGATAAAGGTAATGTTGTTGGTATGGTGCTGCTGGATTTGCAGAAAGCGTTTGACACAGTCGACCATTCCATTCTTTTAATGAAACTACAAGCATCAGGTCTTAGTATTGACGTCCTAAATTGGTTCAAATCATATTTATCAGATAGACAGCAGCTTGTAGATGTCTCTGGTACTTATTCTTCCAATTCCAAAATAACATGTGGGGTTCCTCAGGGCTCAATCCTTGGACCCCTTCTCTTTTTAATTTATGTAAATGATATGTCAGCTGTGGTCAAAAATAAATTGCTTTTATATGCTGATGATTCTGGTATCCTGGTATCTGGTAAAAGTTTATCTGTTGTTGAAAAGGCGCTGACAGATGATATGGATTTGGTCAGCCAATGGTTAGTGGACAATAAGTTGTCACTGCACTTGGGTAAAACCGAGTCAATTTTATTTGGGTCCAAGCAAAAGCTTAGGTCACAATCTAACCTGCATATAACCTGTTCTGGTACATCCATTGAATCAACTTCATCTATCAAGTATCTTGGGATTACTATAGACCAAAATCTGTCATTTTGCTCCATGGCCGAGTCTGTTCTTAAGAAGGCCAACTCTCGGTTAAAATTTCTTTACCGCAAGAAAGAGTTTCTTACTCAGCATACCAAGAAACTTCTGGTTATGTCTCTAATTCAGTGTCACTATGACTACGCATGCTCTGTTTGGTATAATAGCTTGACACAGTCTTTAAAAAATAAGTTACAAACTTGTCAAAATAAAATAATGAGATTTGTACTTGACTTAGATTCCAGAGCCCATATTGACCCATCCCACTTTAAGTCCCTTAGCTGGTTACCGGTCCACAGAAGAGTTGAACAGATAATGTTGTGTCATGTTTTTAAGATAAAAAATGGCCTGTCTCCGGATTACATGGGTGAACACTTTATTTCGCAAGATTCCGTACATAATTATAGTACAAGACTTAGTCAAAAGGGTGGGTATTGTCTACCTAAAGTCAAAAGTCATGGTTCTAAGTCCTTTGCTTTCTCTGGAATTAAACTATGGAATGATTTACCTGTAGAGTTAACGGAGATCAACAGGTTACAAAGTTTTAAGGTTGCCATCAAAAGGCATCTTATGAACAGTATTTAAAATTGTTTTTACCTATTTCGGCTCAGGATTTTAAATTGTTTGCTAATATCTTTTTACAATTTTAGAAATGTGTTTTAAATCCTAGCTGCAAACAGGAGTGTCACTAAATCAAGATTTGACTGTGATATACATTTTTATGACTCAATAGTACTTTTACACATGATTATATTTAGGTCCGCCTCTCTGTGTCATGCCGCCAATACAAAGGACCACAATGGAAATAATGGCTTGCCCTTTTTTGTGTTATCCTTGGTGTTGGTGTGTATGTCATAGTTTTCTCGTATGTGATATAGTATTTAATAATGCTCATTATTTTATCCTATGTTATGTTGTTAACTATGTATATGCTTCCTATGCCGAAATAAATCTATCTATCTATCTATGTCTTAAATATAAAGATTTTATTAGATCGTGATATTTGATAATTTTGATAATATAATATTAAGTCGAAGTCAAAGTCAATAAGGAAACTCAAGTGTTTTGTTTAGGAGATCATTTTTTTTGTTATGCTCTAAGACATAATGGCCATTGTAGGTAGAAATGAACATTATGCATGTATGCTAAACGTAATACCCCCACAATAAATTTTCAAAAAACAGATGTAGAGCAACAGTATGGAAATACTAATAAATGCTAATAAATAGTTCCCAAAGCATTGGAATAATCCGACCTTTGGGAAACATCGTTGCGACAATTAGGAGACATTGAAAATTTTCATCAGAAGGTCATATCTTCTTTCGACTAATAGTCATAGTCATATCCCAGTTATTATTTGAAAAAAATATGTTAGGTTTCTTTCGACTAATAGGCATGATGTGTTTAAATGGACTGTCTCACAGATGAAAAAAATAGCGATAAATAAAAATTGTCGAAAAATGACAGAACCTTGGCATCGATGTGTATAATGCGTATAATGCATTGAAACTTAATGAAGTAGCACATAGAGTTCGAACCCGGGTCCCGACACCTATCAATTTGGTGTTGTTTTTTTTAATTTTGACAATAAAGCGTAACACATTTCTATTAGATAATTGTCCTGAGATTCGTTACAAAAAAAAAATTGGTGCCAATCTGTTATGACCTAATAATAAAGTATCGTTTATTGGGTTGGTAGTCAGGATGAACTATTTATATATTCATTTTTATAGGTTTTTACACTGATAGGCAGAAAAGAGTGCCATAGTAGTTCTGTTTATTAAACGTTAATCAACAGTTATGATGCTATTATATATAAATATTAATATAGTATAAATAAATAATTGGGATGGTATACCAAATATCTTGCTGTTCTTTAAAGCGCACTTAAGATTTGAAATTACTTGAATGGCTTGGATAGTCATAACTTACATAAACATATAGAACAAAACAGAACAGAACGGAATGTTTATTTAAATTAATAAATCATCATTATAAACACAGAATGAAAAAGTAGCATGCATGTAATAAATAAATAAGTAATGCCTATGGATATTTTGGTAACTATACCAACAATACATATGGTATACACAAAACTAACATATTTAACAGCAATATAATGTGAGAATGTCTTTTAAGATATCATGTATTTATGTCTCTTATCTTAAAAGCCCTAATACAAAAAAAATCGCTAATTTTATTAACATAGTTTTTTTCCAGAATTTAGTTATGATATAAATTTTATCATACTTGGATTTCTAACATAATATCTAGGAATATAGGTCTGTCGGATTTCATTATACATTGGGTAAGCAAAAACAAAATGGAACTCGTCTTCTATATCGTTTAGATGGCACAGCGTGCATTTTCTGTCTTGTCTAGGTATATTTTTATAAAAAAAAAATATTTCACGGTCATCGCAGAAACTCCCATCCGGCGGAATTCGAGCCAGCATTTAGAAATTTAGCTAACCGCGCTGCTGTATTTAAACTATACTATTATGTTAAATTCCATTAGAGAACTGCTTTGACACAATTACACCGAGTACCTCGTCTTAGCCGAAGGAATTAAAAGTGATTTGAGGATTGTAAAGTATTGTAGAGTATAAATAATAGCTCTAGATTTTCACGATAAAGTCTCGGCGATTTCTTTGCATGGTTTTATTCATTTTTTGTAATATATTATGAATGGGAGTTCATTAAATAATGTTGTTTCTGAATGGTTGATTTAGTTTTGTTTAACAATGATTTTGTGACGTCACGATTTGGATTCGACTGATTTAGTTTTCGAAGACTAAACCAATATATTTTTTGGTTAAACGAGAAATGTAAATCACATTAAAATAAAATTGTTTTAAGACAATATTAACAATAAATTTAAAAGAAGATGGATTAATTGAACAAATAGTTATAAATCTTATTACGTATTTTAATTCTGAGATAAGTTTGTTGTGCACATATCTTGAATATCTGAAATACGATCTGTCTTAAACAAATTACATTTCAATCGACGCATTAAATAAACAAGAACAGCAGTACGAGTAAGTCAAGAATTGTGCTAATGAAAAGTCTGTGAACCTGGGAACTGTTCATTCATAATCGATGGATATCAGAAAATTGCATTGTCAATTATCAAAACGTATTGATCATGTAAACACTGATATTTTAAAAACATTACAGTGACCTTTGATACTTTTCACTTTCAGAAGTTCAACTTCTAGTCTTGTTTCTAACCACTGAACCTGGTATTTGTTAAGCTCGAACCATTCATCATCTTTACTCGAAACATACTTTAAAACGATCAGACCAAATGCACGTATCACATATTCAATTATGAATCATTACAGCCTTATATAATGCCTAGTGTGACTGTTTACAGTAATTCCAGTTATCCGCAGTTTGTCTTTATTTTTCTTCAATTTATAATTTCTTTCATGTGAACGTTTCCCTGAAAACAAATATCAGGTTAAATTAATATGCAAATCAATATATTTTAAATTATATACAGCTATTAAAACAATAGAGTTTGAAAATAACCATGGCAAAAGAAGAACAAGTTTATGACGAACAGATTATAACAAAAGTCCATGTAAAATAAAGATGTAATAAACACAGACTGTATAAGATTCAATTAACATCAATTGTACTTTGTTGCCGATGTTAAGTTTTAAAAAGTGAAATTGACATAAAAGGAATGCATAGGAACTATACGATCGGTTTTGTTAAAATCGCAAGTTTATTCTATATTGTGTTTTGTTTATGAAATAGTTGTATCACCATCTTAAACCCAAAAAATAAAACGAGCCTGTCAATCATTTTGAAAGTTTGTGTGATTTTCTGTCCTAGAGCTAGATGTTTTGGCTGTTGGTACCGTTATGAACAAAACAGAGTTTTGACTTAAGCATAACAGATCATCCTCACATTACCCAAATATAAAACAGAAATATAGAACACGCACGCATGCACGTACGCACGCACACAAGAACAAGCACGCACGCACGATCGCACACACACACACGCACGCACGAACGCACAAACGCACACACACACACACACACAGACACACACACACTCAAGCAATCAAAACTTAATATCACATTAGATCGCGTTTTAAATGATTTTTGTATCAACAACAGATTTTTTTAGAAATTACTCAAATGGAAAGAAAATGAAAAACATCAACCACGTTTCACACAAATCAGCGTGAAGGATGGTTGATATGAAAGTTAAAAGCACCTGATACATTTAGATTGGAGGTACACCATTTGTGATAAAACAGCAACAGATAAACATGTAAAAATGGAATATAAGACTGACTGTATGTTATTTGTTTCAATCATATACCTTGCAGTGCGTTTTTCCATTAATTAATTGAATTAGACTTCCAAACTCTTTCGTTCAGAAAACAATCAGAGTCAATTATTAATGAACAAAGAGATCAAGTCACTCTTGAACAAATGCAAACTTTCCATTAGTTTTTTAACGAAGCCAGCCATTAATTTGTGTCATTTTAACTTCTTTAAATATAGACAATGCAAGAGATTTGAGTAATAAACGCTTTAACCAAGCTGACTTAAAATAGACCGCCTGTGAAAATACCCATCACAAGACGGTATGCGGAGTCGAAATAACAAGACCGATCAATCAACGATCCGAATCCGCTACAGGGATAAGCACCCTGTATTGAAAAATGTACTGGACGCGTGGCCTCTGTAAACACACACGGGGCTTAATGGTCTTATCCGATAAATCAATACTCAACCATATGCTACAAATGCATTTGCGTTTACGATTGGGGAGGAATTATAAGCAAGTCATTAGTATGATTTTTTTTCAATTGTTAAAGTGAAATTGATGTTATATTTTAGATACTTGGACATTTGGTATCTTAATAAATAAAACATAATTCAAAATAAAATACTTAATCGATATTAATGTCATTACTACACACGTTTTTGTTTTTGATTCTGAAAATTGATATGGTTTCCGTTAATGTAGGTCTTATACATTTGACTTAAACATAAACTATTTCAATGTTGCATTCATTTAATGAACGCTACAAATCAATTATGTGTTATTTAATATCATTGTAGTGTCACAAGTACTATCTCAAGCATTCTTTAAGTGACAATTGATCCCCGACCCGAAACTCGTGTGAATAACTTCTGGGTTTTGATCTTCTATTTCAATTATCTTGTGTTCCCTATTTTTACATAACATTTATTCAGCATTAAATGGCATTCATAGGAAAAGAGTAAACACACAAGCTTCACCCAAAGTTAGTAGGAATACGTATGAATAGATTACGTTGTACCGATATATTAAATATTTGATAATATAGTTTATTATTAATAGTTATTTTTGTGTTTGTATATAAATGACTTGTTCACCGTCATTGATATTGTATTATGTATAAAAGCAAGGACATGTTAATGGTAATAAACATACTTGACATACTTTTTACGTCTGTATTCGTGCCAATTAAAGACCAAAATTAACGTGATGCATGTTTGCTCAAACTGTTAAACCATTTAAATCTGATAAAAAATATGATACCAATCAAGCAAATCTAATCGATAAGCTACTCGGCTTAATGAAGAACAAGCAAACAAATCAAGGTGTGAAATTCATACCTGAACCAGCAAAAATGACTTTGAGAAAAGCAAACAAATCGAAATGTGAAATTCTTACTAAGGACAGCAAAATGACATCGAGCGTTGAGATATATCAAACATCAAGCTAGCCGATCGAATTTTATACGAACATATTGTAAATTCAAATACTTTAAATTTCGTTCGAGCCAACGGAATATCGAACCATGCGATACCGACACAAGGAGCTTCAACTGTCATCAAATATCAATGCTTTGTCATCATTGGCCGATCTGCCGACATGAAATCCTATCATTTTTATGATTTTGTCACTTCCGAAAGCATTTTCGTTTGGGTCTCATATTCATCCGCCTTTAAAAGGCAAATTGAATTATTTTCATTATTCGTATTTATTATTTCTATAACCTTTATGATTTCTATCATTAAACGTTTTATCATTACTTTTAATATTTTTACCGTATTGAATTATTTACCCTATTTCTACCTGTACCTATTGTGATTGTTTTCAGTAAATGAGTCATCTAAGCTATGAATGTTTGTATTCTAAATATTGTCACACAAAGCGTGTGTTTTTCTTGTAGCCATATCTCTGTAGAATTACTATATCATATCCTCTTAAGATGTTAAAAAAATCAGAATCGCAAAGTTTTTCTACCAAGTCCATTTATATTCCACGATAGAATGCAATAACCAGTACTACTAAATTCTGAGCTATGTCTTGTTATAAACAATAATCGTATTTTTCCAAAAAACAACGTTTGTAATTATCATTGGACTTTTTAAACTATGCGAATAATAAGATTAGTGATGCAAATCAAAAACTATGTTATGATGTACAATAATCTTTCATAAGCGTACACATAACGGTAAAGGCAATGTCAGAGGAGGATCATGCAATGCTAATACATGTTTAACGATAACATTCATATTACAGTTTCATGCTTATTAACAGCCTTATTGAACGAATATTTTGCATTCAATGTATTATGAGTGCGTCGCCATGGTATTATTCTAAGAAGCTCATTGGATATATCATAATGTGTTGCCTTTATGTCTTAATTATACAGATTTTATTAGTTTGTGATATTTTATAGTCTGCAGACACAACGTCAAACAACACAACATTGATAATTTTGGACAAATCCGACCTTTGGGTAACATCGTTGCGACCTTTGGGAGACATTGAAAATTTTCACCAACCGGTCATTTATTTTTCCGACCAATAGTCATTGTTTAATAATACATTATTATTGCTTACGTTTTTTATGTGACATGTGATATTATCCCAGTTGTTATTTGATCATTATGTGTGAGTTTTGTATTCTTTTATAACCAATGTTCCGATAAAGTGTCCACATGCGTTTTGATTCTGATGGAGAAATATTTTTTATTGTCAACTTGTCACAATGGTGGTCCCATATAGATGCGTGCTTGCGTAAGTTCGTCAGTGCTTCGTGTGTCTGTTCGGCTTGTCAAGACTTAAGTTGAACATGCATGGAAGCTCACTATGACCAGGAGGCGTGTCTCACACAGTATCCTAAACTATGTAAATCAAAGGTTAAGGTCAGTTGTTAATTGTCAGAGTACTGTTGAACGAATTAATCTGGAATAAAGCTTATCCGGGCAGTATCTTAACTATGCAATACTCTAGTATACACTTTTGTATACACTTTTTAAAACACGGAACGTTCAAAATTGATGAATAAACGTGTCGTGTTTGCGTCCGTTTATACCGACAGAGCCTTGTCCAGAATGTACCTTGAGTACATCAATTTTCAAATAGAAACAAATGGTCGTTCCAGTAAAGAAAGTAAAGTTTTGCGACTCGCTTGTATCATTTTGTGGCATATTTATCGCAACTTACTTCAAATGTAACAATCATCAGTCGTAAATGGAATACCTTTATCATATGTTCCAACTACCTTAAACACACATCGAAGGGAATAACAGGGCGTTAAAAAATAAACAACATTTAGGTTTAAACAAAAGGACACACTGATGTGGCATATGCGATAGACAACTGCGACATCTAAAACATATTAAAAAAGAGCAAATATTGTGATATTAAGAACTTTACCCCTGAAGTAAATTTTGAAAAATATGCGACATATGATGTAGGTTTTACATAAACGGTAGGAAAAATATTCAAGGATGCTCCATCTCATAAATATATAGGCCATACATACAGTTCTCAATGGCAGACTTTATTCCCGAACATCAAAACCTTCTGTCACAGTATTCAAACAATGACATTATCAGTCACTGCGATCTTATTTATCTTATCTAATATTTGTTAGATTTTCGTCTTAAAGATTAATGATGGACCACGTGGGTCAAATGTCGTTTACTTTTATTTTACGTTTTTGTCGACCTATATTTGAGAACAAAACATGATTAATCACAATCCACGGTAGCATTTGAATGCAGATCAAAAGCAACCTTTCCCTTTAAATATGTAAGCCACTATTTTGTCTATGATATCAACCCATTTCAAATAAGAGTAGGAGTCGATCTCAATCTCATTCAAAAACAGATAATCGAATGTTTGGAAGACACAACTTTTCGTGAACGTTTATGAAGTAAGCAAAATGAGTATTTGCGGGAATGTAAACTGCTTACAATTGTTAACCAAATTACTGACATTCTAACATTCCTGTATAAAAGGTATTATGTTTTATCTTTCCCCATAAATACTTTTTAAACATCAAAACATGTCCAGTACTACTTTTTTACACCAGGGCTCCATTTTTTCGAAAATGTTCCTATGCGGTGGCTAGTGGTAGGCATTCATTAACATAAGATGACTTGTCATGATACTGCTGATATCATCATTCTGGAGTGTTTTATGATCATATCAAGTTTCGAAATTATAGTCTCAACTTTGAAAATGAAAGTTTCTTGAAATATCGAAGATAATTATTTTGGTTGAACTAGAAATAGAAATCTCAACACATTAACATAATTTCGTTATATGACAAAACAAATAAAGATAATAGTAGATTGATTAAATAAAAGGACTTTAATACCTATCACGTACATTAATGCTGAAATAAATTTTATTAGTTATCACAGATATTCAACCTAGTTTTTCAAAACTATTTTTTCGCTGGAATCATACATCATCATTATTGGAAAGCATATTTTAAAATGATCAGACTCACACATCAGAGTGCACAAACTCACTTATTTAATGGTGAATTCTTACAACAGAATGCCTGCTAAGACGGTTTATAGTAAATCCATGTGTCCGTATTTTGTCTTTATTTCTCTTCATTTTTTTTTTCATTTGACAGTTTCTATAAAAAACAAATTTTATATAAGATAATGTGCAAAGCAATAGATTTTAGAATTATGTAAAAATGTTAAAACAATAGATATGGCGTATGAAGAAAAGGATAGTTACGAACAGAATTTGACAAAAAAACCTGTTCATGCAAGATATAGATATAACGCGTTTAGTCTGTATAAGATTCAAACAGCATAAATCTTGCTTTGGTAACGATAAATACATAGTCTTTAGTTAATTTTCTCCACCTTTTTGTGTGGTCTCTTCTTGCGTTCTGGCTTTTGACATTAAAGCTTTTCGATCACTTCTGATTGATCTCTTTCTAAAATCATACTCTATAATGCCATTTTCTAACTTTTTCATGTAAACACAACTTACTAAGTCAGTGCAGTTATTTATTATGAAAAAGTAACAGAAAATACATGCCATTATGATTTAATAAGTGAAAGTCTGTACTGAAAAAAAACGTCTTAAGACGGATGGAGGATATATGCGCCCGGTTTCGTTACACTCGTCCGTATTATCTGTTTATCATATATTGTATTTTGTCAATGCAATAGCTTTGATCAGCAAGTGAACACTATCTTAAATGTATTTACAATAAAAAGGTTAATACATAGATACATTACTTGCATAGAAACATGGCATCAACACTACAAAAAGACAGTTAGGTATGTCACATAAAATAATATACAGAAAATGATTTTGAGCCATACTTGACACTCACTACACTCCCTGCGTTGGGAGTATTTCTGCATGTTGCCTGAAAATACATCAAGGCAAACTCTGCATTAAAGTAACGTAATAATACTGCCTTGTAACACACAGAACTTTTATTCATTTATTTCATTATATTATTGACGACATATTATTTCATATGAGATATGAAAACACACACCTTCCCCTCCATTGTTTTGTTATTGCTCCGCGACGTAGTTAAATGAACGTTTTATGTGACTTTGCAAAAGAGCCCTGAAATCAACCAATTCTTTGAATGTTTGTGTAATTTTCTGTTCTAGGGCAAGACTTTTTGACTGGTTGTTGGTACAGTAATGTTTTTTGTTGTTGGTGTTTTTTTATAGTCAGCATTGCAGTGCTCTCTGTGACAACGTGTTAAGAAGAGGTAGTGCATTTTCAATTAATCATATGAATTTGACTTCTCCAAATTTATTCGATCAGAAACGATCAGAATCAATAATGAACTAACAAAGACATTAAAATACTGCCAGCCATGACATAGTCATATATGTCTTCAAATTACAAACCATGCGAAGCATTTGAGTAACAAATGATTAAAATCAGCTGAGCTGTGAAAATGCCGATCACCAGACGGAAGGCGGAGTCGAGATAACAGAACTGACTAATAAACAATCGTATCCGATACAGCGGTATGCATATTCTGCTGAAGAAATCAGTAAAATGCTCGACTGGACACGTGCCCTGTGTAAACATCCTGGAGATGGGGGTATAAATCAATACACAATTCCATTAAAATGCACTAGACTAAGTGATAAGTATGAAAGTGTTTTCTGCAAGAACATTTATTATGCTTTATTACATTCCAAATTTATTTTCCATTTTATAATAAAAGTTCAGTTTGGTTATATTTGGTTATTTTAAAAACGACATGCACTTTGCATCTTTATAAATATAGAAGTATTTTGAAATATAACTTAAACGGTAATTTTATTTTTGCTTTTTCTTGTGAAAAAATATTATGGTTTACCTCATTGTTTTGTCTTATACATTTTACTTAAAGATGAAACATTACGATGAGAAAAATCTCAGTGTATGAAGGCTTCAAATATATTATAATCTATTTGCATTCAAATGTTCAAGCTAAATTTAACACATTATGAACACATGAACACATTATAGGCGCTATAAAATGCTCCTTAGATACAAAATGTCGTCTGAATAACAATATTAACACAATCTAAAACAAAGTTGGGAACCAAATTTAGCCGAGCTTATTCAAAAGAGATCGCTGTTTATACGGACGTCAAAATCACACCAGGCATACTGGAGGATATCATATAATATAACGTCGTTTCCTCTATATTTCATAATAATAATAATAATAATAATATAATAATATAATAATAATAATAATAATAATAATAACCATCTCAAGTTAGTTAGTTTCAAGTTAGTTCTTGAGGCATTTCCTGTCGTTCATATTTGTACAAATCCGATAGTTTACCACTGGTAAACGTTGAACCAATACTTCGAGGAAGCCTGGAAACGGTGCCTTTGATGGTCAACACAATCTAGAAGTATTAACACCAACAAATATCCACACACTGGCGTATGATAGAAAAAATCTGCGGTCCTTAACACTTATAGTCATTTTGAGTAACCTTCTCAATACTCCCTCATTGGCTTGAGTCAGGATTGAGAACTATATGTCCCCTACTTGCCTGTATCCCAATGAATTATAGAGGGATTAGCTTATTATCTTCATCAGTAAGCTGTACACTGCGTTTTTGAACAAACGACTATCAAAATACCTCGAAAATGAATATATCCTTGCGGACGAGCAAAATGGATTCCGGATCAATACATCTTGTGAAGATCATGTTTACAAGCCTAATAGTGTTATATGGAACAACAAAAATGCATTTTCAACGTACGTCGACTTGCGACGCTGTTTTGGTAACATTCACAGGGACATGCTCTTATACAAACTACTACTTAACAAAATATATTTTAATTTTTTTTATTTCAGTAAAGAATGTTTACGCAAATTCTCTATCTTGTGTCCGGTTTAACACTTCGAAAACGGACTGGTTTTATTGTGTCACTGGTGTGAAACAAGGTTGCACATTGTCACCGACGCTTTTTGCATTTTTTGCCAATGTTCTCGTTAAGGAAATCAACTTCCGAAGATGTGGCATCGCTATCGGGGACAGTCAAATTTGTATCCTCATGTAAGCTGACGACATAGTGTTAATGACACCGAAGAAAAGTAGCAAAACATGTTTGAAGCCCTCAACAGTTACTATACACGTTGGCGTGTCGTTGTCAATACGTCTAAGTCGAAATACATGAACTTCCGGAAAGGCCGCACACAGCGAATTCAACACTCATTTCGAATTGGCGAAAGTGAACTTGAATTTGTTAACAAATATAAATACCTCGGAGTAATTTTCCATGACAAAGGCGATTTTATTTTCACATGCAAAGGCACAAAGGGCATAAACTAAAAGACATTGGTTTCAGGCCATACGAGAATTAAGTTGTATAATTCTTGTGTTGTATATTACTGGACCTCAGTATGGAGATTCAAGCAGTTCCAATCCTCACACAATGTCCAAAACCGTTAATAAGATATATCCTTGGCGTACATAGATTCGCCTCTGTTTCCGCGCTTACTGGCAACACTGGCTTATATCCTAACCCGTAATAGACGTTGGATTAACATGCTGCGCCTCTGGAATAGGCTCGTGCTCATGAACCTAAACGGACTGTGCACCCAGGTGTTTTAAATGGACTATAACAGGTGAACTTGTAATTGGTAAAGCGAGTTTCAGAAGATCGTGACACACATAGGGCATATAGACAGTTTCAATAACAAACCACTATTTAAACATTTTGTCAAGAGGGGTCTAATCTATGTCGAAATTAAGAACGTATACGGTATTAAAACGATACTTTAAATACGAAAGCTATTTGGACTTAGGCCTGACCAAAAATGAACGTTCTTTGCTGGCCCAAACACGTACTGGTATATTACCTTTAAGAATAGAAACTGGGCGGTATCTATCTAGGTGAACCTTTGGATGCAAGATTTTGTAGACTATGCGAAGCCCAAGAGGTTGAAAATGAGTGTCATTCTGTATTAAAGTGCTCATTGTATACTAATACAATAATTTCATGCATCGGTCCTGTGCTTTCTGAAGATCATTTCATTTATCTTACTGACATCGAAAAATTAGCGTTTTTAGTGAATTAAAAAAATGAGGTAGTTATTGAAATAATGTGAAAGCTTATGCTCTAAGAAAAAGTACACTGTATGCATAGCATTTATACTTGTATTAGTATGTCTTGTGTCAATTAATTTTGTATCAAACATGTATATGTTTCAACATTGTATAACCGACCAAGTATCCTCATTTACTGAAGGAAGTTAGATTAACACATTAACTGTTCGGTATTCTGGAAATCTTTATGAGTACTTTTAATTTTTAATAGTACACACTATTTGCTTAAGAGAAACAGGACCGCGACTTAAATACTTATATAAGTTAATATTTGTACCAATCCTTGAGAAATGTTAACATTAAGGTGACTTATTGTTTTGTGAATATCATTTGTGTTGTGCACATGTCAATGTCAAACTTACTTAACTTTCTGACTTATAGTATTACTATACCCAAGTATTATTTAATCCGCCCCCCCCCCACCTCAGAGTCCACATACTTGCATAATAGCTTGGCTTGTATCAGATTGTAGCCCTAAATGTCCCCTTTGTACCAGAACCTGGTCTTTGTGCGTCACATCACCTTCATTTAGTAGTTTTAATCTTAAACTTTGCATATAAAGACCTTTTCTCGTTTAATTATGTAAAATATGAACTTACACCGTTACCCGTATCGCTATTTCTGAAAAATGACATGGGCGTAAACAAATTAAGCAGAGATATCTAATATTTTAAATGTTATTCAGCATTTCACCATTTAACAGTCTAAGTGCATTTTTTTCTGATTAGCTGCTACGGTGATATTACTTCCTAATACCGTGGATATACTTTCTATTTCGGCTTATCCATTCTAGTTATTGGCTTCTGGTTGCGGCTATTATCTTTTACATGTTTATCAGTTATCTTCACTTGATTAAAATAGAGCCTATTTAAGGTTGATGTCGTTCACACATGGAGGGTACCTCAGATACTTTGATTAACTAGTTGACTGCATTTTTAAAACATTCTTCAGATACTCACTTTCATGCGATGCTAAGTAATTATAAAACTTAAATGGAAATATGATTTTGGAACAAGCAACGAAACACTCAAGTTGATTTAAAGAAGATATTAGTAATAATTGATTTTTATGTGTTGTCGACTTTGTTTATTGCAGATACGTAATGTACGTGCATCATGAATTTAGTTTGAATTACTGCTTTAGTTGTCTTGAGGATTTCAAAGAAACTTGTTACATGTGGCGCTTGTATATATATCCTTTAACCATTCATCTTTAAATGCCAGGCCAGACCAGGCTTGGCTGATGCAAGAAGTTGCGACTAGTTCAGTGAAATTTAATGCGTTATTGTTAAAGATTTTACCCAAAGCATTATTATACAGACATTTTCTTATTTAAGGAAAACACTTTGTTATTATAGACAAAAATAACCCCTTTAACATAGCATATGATAATAGTATTGTCAGTTTGGTTTATTTCAAAATGCCATCAATAATACTATAACAGTAAATCAAAATTAATACAATATAATTATCCTGATATTTACAATTATTCTCGAAGCAGGAAACTGCTAAATGTGTCTACCTATCTGTACCAGCATCTTAAAGATTGAAAGGATACGACCAAGTGTATGTTTATACAGTAGATATCAATAACAGATATTTGTTTATCTGCCTTTGAGAACCTGTTTAACCTCTTGAGAACGAACTATTCTTAATCGGCTAAAACCAACCTTATCTCTCCACTCGAGTGATGATTCTATGCGTTAGAAATATCAATATAAAACCACTGATGAATGAGAATGAATACATACCCAATGTATAATTGCATGATCAAAACAAATCCTATAATCCGAATGCAGACAGTTTATTTCCCTATCAGGATGTAAATATCATAGCATTTGAATAAGTTATTAACGAAATTCTTAAACATCAATTATTAAAATATATAATTTTAAAATAAGTCTTTAAAACATTTAATTTAGTATTTGAACGACATACATCAAATTGTTAAAGCTTGCGATGCATATCCACGAAGTATTTAAACTATGTTTTATTTTGACGTTTAATAAACGGACTCGTTACCCATTTTTATTTCTCATGTACACGTTTACAAAAAGTCTGTAATCGTGTCAGCTCACTTTTAATCTTTAAGACGAGATGTCGCTCATTTTGGGCAAACAAAACGATACAAGAAACACATACGTGCCTTCTGCAGTTTGGATTTTTTTGGAGGTAAACATACTAATTCTAACGACTTGTAAGAAATAATTTATTTCAGTTGCAACAGAGCTGAAATAAGAATGAGTTTTTTGTTTGTAAATTCTGTTTTATACATATTAACGAGTTACGTATAGTTTACTACATAATATTATATGTTTTTTAATCGACCGATAAACTGTTTTAAATACGTTTTATGTGTGACTGTCTATTAATGAATATCCCCTTAATGTTTTACAAACATAATTTGTGTGCATAAATGATGATAATGATGGATCGATACAAAGTAGATTAATGCGTCTGCGTGTGTGCGTGTGCGTGTGTGCGTGTGCGAGTGCGTGAACGTGTGATTTGCGCGTGCGTTCATATTTCAAATAAATGATTGGTCTGTGTTACATTGATTAATGTGTAAATGCATTTGTCCAGATGGCTTTATTGGGATGAATGAGTGAGCGAGGAGTGAGTGAGTGAGTGAGTGAGTGAGTGAGTGAGTGAGTGAGTGAGTGAGTGAGTGAGTGAGTGAGTGAGTGAGTGAGTGAGTCAGTGAGTCAGTGAGTCAGTGAGTCAGTGAGTCAGTGAGTCAGTGATCTATCGAGCGATCGAGTGAGTGACTGAATGAATGAATGAACGAACGAACGAACGAACGAACGAACGAACGAACGAACGAATGAATGAACGATGAACGAACGAACGAACGAATGAATGAATGAAGGCACGAACGAGCGAACAGACAAACGGACGAACGAACGAACGAATGAACAAACAAACAAACAACAATCAAACAAATAATAATAATAATAATAATAATAATAATAATAATAATAATAATAATAATAATAATAATATACAATTAATTACTTATAAGCTGGACCCAAATATCTTTATTGATTGAGGCGATATAATAGATAATACTGACTTTGCGGTCAACATGAACTGTATATTTAAAAAAAAAAAAGTTAATAGCTGTTTATCTACTTGATTACGCATGTCATAATATCACGTCACGATAACAGTATGACTGTGCCATAATTTCTACAGTCGGATTATATTTTAGAACTTCGCTTGTTAAGATCATCCGTACAACATCGATGTTATGTAACTAAGTTAGTTTAGAATTAAACTGATATTAAACGTATTGTCAACCAGGTACGACTGCTGTATATTGATCTGAAAAATACCTTAAATCACAGTACAAATTAATCAATCTTTATACATGAATATTGATTTTAAAAAGGAGAAATTAAAATAGTCTATTTTCATTTTATCACCTTATCTAAATGTGTTTTTCTTACATAATTGTTTTTGTGTTTGTTTAGCAAAAACCGGTCTTTAATGTTAAAACACAAAATGTTAAGTCGGAAAAACTTAATAAAGAAAAGCACATGGACAGTAATAGCGAATGATTCTATTTCGGGTTGTAAAATTACACCTCGGAGTGAATAACAACTCAAGTGATGTAGGTTTCTTTTTTTAAATTATCTACTACTACTACTACTACTACTACTACTACTACTACTACTACTACTACTACTACTACTTCTACTACTACTAATAATAATAATAATAATAATAATATTAATGATATTAACAATGATTATATTACTACTACTTATAAGAATAATAATCCAACTGACTGTTCGCTATGAAATGCATATCAATTCCCTGACCACACTCTGAATAATAAAAATGCGTAAAACCTCAAAGCTGCAATGTACGTGATGTTAGCGGCCTATCGGCATTTCGGCCAAGCTGCTTGAAGCAAGCGGCCTGGCGACCAGGCAGCCTAGCGGCTTAAATTGCTTCCTAATTATTTTATTTGCGTTTTCTTCTAAAACATTGATAAAACATTGATAAATCTAATGTTCCTTTTCACAAATCAATATCCATTAGCGAATACCAGCATCTTCCCTAGCTGGACTGGTTGATTGAATATTTTTATACTCGCTTCAGAGTGTTGAAGTTTTTAGAAAAATAAAATGTTAAAGGGGAAAGCTCATATAAAAATGATTTCTGTTTATCTATGAATAAATATGCTTTGATTTATCATTGTTTTTTCCCAAAACGGATGTTCAATTTCATTGAATAGAGAACAAATCTATGCTGATAGGACCCTAATTCGCGCAATTTCGCGCCGCACGGCCGCTCGGCTGCTAACTTCACGAACTTATAGCTAGCTGCCTATTCTTGCATCAAGGGATGTATTGCAACAATCAGATTTGCTGGGCGTTCACAATCAGTACGAAACAAAACAATTATGTGATATATGCGCATCCTTTTGAAAATTTGATTTTTATAGAAGTCCAGTGCATATACATCATGTAGCCCAGTATTTTCAGGTCACTTATATTTCCAAATAGCTGATAGTTTCTCCTTGTCATGTATATTTAACACTCAGACTCATTCGGTTTGTATTTACATCTAATCCTCCGAGGTCGGTTCAAGTGGCCTTGTGAATTTATATGAGATATATTTGGGTGCCATTTATAAAACTTATTCAGTCAAATCCACACATATGTCATTTCAAAGTGAAGAATATTACTGGTCATAAGATTTTCATGAATACAAGCCAATGTGCCTGGTCAGCTTTTTTTCTAGGTGCATAATTTTGACAATTTTGGTCTAAGACTGGACTCGGAAATAATGGGCCGAATTCAGATTAACCAATCTCGCCCACACACAATGAGTTAATCCTCTGTAATAATGGCTCAGACATGAGTAACACGTAAAAGTTTTGTGTGTGGGACATTTGTAAGTGCACGACTAGACCACCCATAATGTACATGACAAGCAGTAAAGATGAAATATTTAATAAATTTGGAACGACTATGGGGCATGATCGTTCCCAGACAATATTCGATAGACCGGGACAGTCCATTGGAGTACATGTACTTAAAAACGTGACTTCTGTGAAGACATCAATTTTCAGAAGGATGCACCATTCACATATTTGTTTTGTTTCATGCTGATCTTGACCGCCTTGAAAACTTGATGGTTGTAATTCATCGATGACTGCAATAAAAAACAGCATTATGTACGTGAAAATAGCGGCTTGGTGGTGTAAAGTAAGCGGCCTAGCTACGTTATAATCGGATCGGCTAATGAAGACAGAAACAATAATAATAATAATACGATGATAATAATAATAATAATAATAATAATAATAATAATAATAATAATAATAATAATAATTAATATTTTTATTATTATTATTAATATTATTACTATTGTTTCTGTCATCATTATACGATCTTAGTTTTCCTACATTTCTTGATTTGCTTTTTGTCCGAGTTGTTATTTGTCTTAAGAAGTAGATGAATTCGCCTTTTATATCCATGTGCTTTTTTATAAAGTGCATTCAACTTCCATCTTTAATTTATTTTCAAACGCTAAGCCCACTTCATGCAGACTAAATTACATTACGAATATGTTCAAATCACGCGATACAATTGAAAACGGTTATATTTTAAAAACAACAGGAAACAGAAAACATGCATTTAACGAATTTTAGAACTGTTATTTACAATCCAAAATGTTTATTTTTTATTAGCGAACTGTTTTAAAAGGTAAGTTTCATTTTAAGAATAATAATTTTAATTGTCATTTGTTTGTCGCAATTACTGACAAAAAAGTACTCAAATCACATATGTTTACATCGTATACTATAAACACCACCATGATAGTGAAGCAGATAATCCGATATGATCATTAAAACATAATGTATTTGTACCGTATTGGTCACTTGATGAAGTGAAGTGTAAGCGAGGCATGTGGATATGAATAGGCCCAAATTTCTTGAGACTTCTTAAGCTTAACAGGCTTATTTTATATAGCTTAAATACTGACTTTAATTGATTTTTTATAAATGAGCAATGGTGTATTGTGATTATCATAGAGATAATTTCTATTTAAAGTATAAAATTTCTGAAAGAAGTTAATATAATGCAATAAATTGAAAACAAACAATAATGAGATTAGCTTAATCCTGTTATAAGGGACTTAAAAAGTTTGGAGAAATCGGGGCCAGATCACTTGAGTGTCACTTCCCTTTTTCCAATCAATTGGTTACTTGAGTTTCTCTTACAGGAATGTGGTTGGAGTAGATGTCTTGAATTCGGGCAAAGAAGGTTTGTAAAGTAAGACAAAGTATATTGAAAACCTTGTACCACACTTGGCCAGTCCAAACAGCAAAACCTAATTTGAACAAACTGTGTTGAGCATCATTACATAATGGTTAAGATCTTATTTCATGGGTCTGTGCCTTGCTGTTTCAGAGGAAAAAGTGTTATTTTTTTACTTCAGACGTTATAAACGAAGGCCAAGGCATGCTTTGACCAAAGGAATATCATTTGATTTTTTTAGTTAACAGCCATAACATGAGGCTACATACAAATTATCAAAAGTCCTGTGATCGAGAGAAAATTTTAAAATACTCGTAAAAAGGAATCCAGGGACAGCTTGGGCATGGTCACTTATGACAACAAAGCTAATATTTTATCATGTTGTTCAATTGGCATTGAAAAACAACAACATTGAGGCTCCTCGGAAGAGTAAACATCGCGTCCCGTACTCAACCACCAATACTTGGGCCTGACATTTTGGGACAGGCCCTGATCCGGTTTACAGCCATAGTCCGGAGCGTAGCTCTTCCTCTATTCGTGAATGTGTTTGCCTCCACTTCTAAAAATTGTTTACCATGGTGCAATCAGGTGCATTCTGGTAGTTCTTATGTTCTTAATAAGGCTGTAGGCAGCTAGGCCTGCATACTTTTATAACCGTATTCCTGAAATCGCATCGGCAATTCGACATAACATTTTTAACTTTTGGCGAATTAATGCGCGCACGGTCGTATCAACCCCAGCGCGGTTAGAACTGCGGTGGTCACCGGCCTAATTTACATTTACATTCGCATCGAAAATACCTCGAGGGCAAAACTACTGCTTATTAATAAGCTTGCTGTAATGAGTTCTCAATCTATGTTATGCGGTTAATATAGTTCGAATAAACTGCATTTTATGTAATATAACGCGATTGAAATTGTAAAATAAGCAATGATTTAATTATCTACGAGTTACAGAACGTAATATAAAAAGCAGAATCCTATATACCTGTGTTTCGATTTTGCTTCGGCCGATGAATGATAATATCTGCATGTACAGTGTCGTTTAGAATAGAATGTGGGTCATCGTTTTCTGACAGGGGTACTCTCTCTGCGAAGTTGTCAAAACCCGGAAAAATATGAATAATATCATGATGCAATTAAATGCTAATTAGGCGTTAAATATAAATTCATAATGTTTTAAATGAAAACATTTTATCCTACAAGCATTTTGTTTGGGGGGGGGGGGATTTAGTTATTTCATGAGTATATTTTCTATGTTTTAAATGTCTTGACAATTTTTATTGAGATTCTTATTCTATCCTTGTTGTTTATAAAATGTGTGTCGCATTAAACCATAATCTTGTGTAAGCACTTACTAACAACCTTTTAACCCTAAATAAATGCATATTATACATTTTTACCACTCAAATTAAATGGCGTAAAACGTTAAAAGGCTATCGACCTGCTACAATTTGTATCATAGTCATGTAATGCCAAACGGAAAGTATGTGAATATTTCTCAGTTTGTCTCAGTAATTTCAGTCCAATATTTTGAGCATGATCAATATTATTTTTTTTAAAAGAACTGATATAAATGTGTTCATATAAATATGTTCATTTTTTCCACCAAAGATATACGTAGAGCGCATAATTAAGATACAAGTATGTACATCAAACATATATATATAAATAGTAAGTGGGTTATTCGAGCCATAGGTATTTGGCGTTGTAGAAAGAAGGCTTTAACATAAACCTAATTAAAATGTCCAATGCATTTTGTTGGGATTCATTTAGTTGAGCTAACATACCCTGGTAGTAAATTAAGTCAGGTTTCAAGAGTAGAGTAGATTCTACTAAAATTTCCTTCATGCCTTATCCGTGGCAGTGCATTGTTAATGAAACCAAAGCTCCAGATAAGGGTTTAATATGATTTTGAGAATTACTCCCTACCTTATATGTAACGTTTGGCGTAGTCCACATTTCAAGTGACTTATACTGCATGATCTCATTAAGAATCAACTTTAAACTCTAAATGTGTTGGCGAAGGAAATTATGAGCAAGCATATACTATATTTAAAAAAAGATGCTGTTTTTTCGATAACGTTTAGTTTAATTGAACAAAATACCTTGTAGAATACTTTTGCTGAGTGCAATTGTAATTGTGGAAAGTTGTGTATTTATATAAGAATGTAAATGCAGGTATTAAGTTGATCATTTAATTGACTTACACAGCAGAGTATGTGTATAGCTATAATACGGGGACACAAATCGTTATTCATCTTTTTACTTGAATTATTTGGACTTTTAAAAAGGTACTAAATGGCTAAATAGTTAAGTACACGAGTCCTGCTTATTTAATAGGACATATGGAAATTTCTTTGCTAGTAGTTTTTGCACAATGATGAGCTTGAAATACCAGAACTGAAAGTCTCTGACGTTTTGCCGAACGAGTGTTAAAAGGACCATAGTGAAAAAGTATATTTACCATTACTTTGATTACTCTTTTAAAAATGGTTAAAGATATTTTTTTAGCAAATGATGGTTTGATCAGTTTCGCAAAAAAATAAAACAAGTCTAAGAATTTGAGGACTGCTGCAGCATATATTGCAAGGTCGTACACTGAGGAGCTGGCCGAAAGGATAAGTATTGAAAATGCATCTGTTTACAAACTTTGACATTGGCTCCCCGATATGGGTGCCAGGTTTGTGCTTCGACATTTGAAAGTGACGACAATGCTAAAAAGGGCAATTATTATATATTTTTTTTTTATAAAAATGAGTCATTTACCAGGCGGTTGAGCGGCATTGTTGTTTCGCACGAAACCCTGCTTCGAATCCTGGTCCGGAGTGGAACTGTATCCAATCAAGGAAATATGGTCTTCTGATAACTTAATATTGCCACTGTTTAGGGGCCATTTTGAGTTAAAAGTAAACGGTTTCTAACTTATCTGAATGTGAAAATATATCACTTTATCAGTATGACCAGAAGCACATACTTTCGAGTTACTCTCGTGTACAATGCACAAATACCCTTGACCAACAGTCACACCCAATGCTTTCTTTTTATAGATTTTATCGACATTTCATGATGTTTGAAGTATTTGTCACATTTCAATTTTAACATTAATTAAGTCACTGTGTATTCCAAATACATTTAAACACGGCTTGCATAAACATATATCGTCATATACTCGACATTAAAGTCATGAGATAACGCGTTGTATTGTCTACATTCAAAAACAATATTTCTAAGACACAACTTTTATGCTAATCTGAAAAATGTACACTCTTACTTACACTAATATAAAGGTGAACACATATCCATGCGTTTTTTACAGCGACTAAAAACTACATGATATGGGTAAAGGGTCTGGCATTAAAAGACAGCACGTTTACGATGTAACCATATAAACACAGTACAGCAAGATTGCTTATGATTGTTGGGATCACATTTTATTTGACCTGTTTTTAACAACAAAACTATTTTATGCAATTGCTCAGTTTAAGTTCCAACGGCAGGACATTCTCAGACGGGACACTAGTGCTGTCTCTTCATCGCTCAGTTCAGGGTTCAAGCGGTTAACTGTTGGATGTTTACAAACATTAGATTTGAGTATACTTAAATTTGGACTTTTTTTGGACATTAAACAGTAGAGAACTATTTTGCGACATTTTATGTGTTACAAATTTAGTAGAAGAGTGACTGACAGGGAATCTCATTTAAAGATGCACTCTCACTCCCACATAAGAAGTACCACCATTTACCGAAACTGAGAAAAATAATGGTTGTTATGAAGGATACCGAGTTAGATATGGAAGAAAGATGCGTAAAACACAGAATTTCCTTATTATGAGACAATAATTGATTACTGTCGGACCCACCAGTCATTCATGTTCAGTGCGTTCTAAGCTACTAAATACATGTTTACAATCCTATTATCAGCAATAAATAGTTTCCATAAATGCATAATAAAGCAAGAATAAAAAGTTTATCACTCAAAAGGTATGTTTGTCATACATATGTATGGGTTTACTTTTCATACGATTGTCACCATATTATGATTCAAAACTATTTACGTACATATATTTTTCAGTATATACCATTTCGCAGTTCTTTTTACCGTAAATAGAAACACACATACAATTACATTAAAACAGTCGGCCATAATAATGTTTTGTCCTAATTCAAAGCTATTGACGTACATATATTTTTTTCAGTTCTTTTCGCCGATAAATGAAACACATATATGATTACATGAAAACAGTCAGTCAACTAATCATTCACCATAAAGTTAATGCCGCTCAACTGCCTGGTAATAGTATTAACGCATCATTACGCGATGAACAGTTTTTCGTTTGCTAAACCGTTCTTTTTATAAAGAAATAAACATATATTAACTGAGCCTGTAACATAATAAAAAAGGTATAAGATCAAAAATAAATAACCTAAACCACGTTTTTTTTTTGATGAATTCTGCCAGATTTGTTGACAACGGAAATAAAAAAAGACTGTTATTTAATGACTAGTACGATTAGACCGCACATTTTGGAATGGTTACCGGCAGCATGCAGTCTTTACGCATTCAATATAGGAAATTGTTACCTTTGATTTATGTTTCTGTAGATACAGACTGGTCAATTAGTAGCGATTAAAGATTTTAGATACAGCTTTTGTATAAAAGGTCATATATTTTGTAGGCAACCTTATAAGTTTTCATGATAAAATGATATGTGCAGTGAAAACATTTAATCTGTGATGGCACAATACTAAAATATGTCAAATAACTGTTATGAATCACTATAGGTCCATGACTAAGATATATGTGCTGTATTTGGCTTGTAATGGTTCACTCTGAGCGTATTAGTTTTATCTGAGAGTTAGCATATGAACCTAGAATTGCCATTCGTTGTTCTCACGTAGTTGCGTCAGGATCGCTACCCTGGATAGTTAGGGTGGTGCAATTGTTCAATAAAATATTTTAAAATAAAACTTTTATGATAAGCACTTTTGACATTTGTGTCTATAAACTTTTAAATAAAGTAACAAATGCAACGAAAAGTACAGGTCTTTCTTATATTTTGTAAAGTATTGCATTCACATCAACCTTTGGGCGACACAATAACACGGAATTTACGCATATTTCGAAACTATTTTTTGAGGGAATTTTGAAATCTTTTAAGTTGAACACAAATAAATTTTCTGTTAAAAAAAGTTTTGTTTTTCACATTTATGAACTCTTATCTTAAACATATAACTATCACAAGAAAATTATTAATAAAAATATAAATGTATCCCAAAGGTTGTTTTCAAAATATACACACTTTTTTGAAATTCATATTTTTTTCTAAAATGGTATTCCTGCTGATTAGTGCTTGATGACTGAACCTTTTTAAAGCGTTCAAAATCGTTTGCAAAATTGTTTTATTATTTTAAAAAATAAATTAATAGAAAAATACACAATTACTTTTGGGCGACACAACATATATCCTATGGGCGACACGAGTCTCCCAAAGGTTGCATCAAAGTTACCCAAAGGTTGGATTGTTCTAAATATATATATATATATATATATATATATATATATAAATGCACGAAATCAATGTGGGATTTTCATTAAGTTTTGGTTAAACCATCTTTGTAACAAATTACAGTTACTTCCAAATTACATCTTATTCTACATAATACAAACTGGAGGACAGTTCTTTTTATTTGGTAATGTTAAGAGACTTGAAGACAAAAAAAAATGTTTAAATTCAGAAAACCTTACACAAAGTAGAAACCTTCTATTAATGTCATTATCTTGAAAAAATGAACATGCCTTTTAGCAATTGTATCAATCTGTGAAAATCTACATTTTGCCTTCGACATGTTATACAATTTAAGGATATTTACATGGAAATTAAGTTCAATTCTAAATTGACAGTCATGTATTTCTTCCAAAATTTTCATAGTATAAGGAACATGAATTTTTTATGAATTTAAGTGCATAACTGCAGATAATGATCATTATCTTAAATCAATTACAAGCCAATTCATAGTCATGCATATAGCCGCCTTTTCAAAATATGATAGTGATTGTCTCAAATGACCAGTCTTTCTCTGTGGGGGGTGGGGGCTGTCAGTCATAAGGAAACCTTTAAAAGGCATATTCATTCAGCCAATCAGATGTCAGGTTCAGTGAAAGGGGCGATGCCAGGTCAAGTAAAAGGGGTGGAGCTAAAATAAATACTGACATTCAATGAAGATAGATCCCCCTTTGGCCTCACAAATATGTTTCAGTCACACTAGGGGGTGTGACAGGGTCAAGCCATAATGGAGCCATAGGCAAGCAGACTTTTATTAACCCAACAACAACAACAACAGGTGTAATTCTTACCAACTGAGGAAAAAACTTAAGAGGTTTTATTATTGCTCATTTTTTTATACAAATTAAATATCTAACAATGACAAATATAAAATATGATCATTCAAGCATAATATTGACACCAAACATGACACATCTTGCAAATGGTCTTGAATAAAATTCCTACACTTTTTATAATGATAATACATGGGACCAATATCAAAACCATTATCCTGTTAAATAGGACAATGGATTTGATATTGGTAATTCGCAGACAATACAATGTAATTAAGTAAAAAAATACACAGTATGCACATGCACTCTGGCTTCAAACAAAAATTGTTGCTTAGGCCAAAAAGAAGTATTCATAGTTTCCAGTTAAATATCAAAAAAGGTAGGCATACGGTAACTGTTGTTTTTTTTAGGACCATGTTTCTTTGGCAAACTGACCTATATCAGGGAATTATTAAGGTCTTTACTAAAAAAGCACATATTGATCAAAACACCAAAAACAAAAAAGGATCAGAAGGATAAAAATAGGGTCAGTTGGGCGGAAACAAAGATTTTTGAAGCCTTATTTTGTCAATGATGTCATGTCAGTGATCAAAATGATAACACAATTTAAGCCCTGCATTCTGGAATGTGGGGCTAAATTCTTGATTGTGTTATAGTAGGGCCAAAAATAAAATGATTTGGTTAGGGTTACATCCTTTTTAAAAACAGAAAGAGTAAAAAGTATAAAGGATTACATTTTTAAAATACATAATATATATGCGTTTTCACTTTAAAATACATGCATTGTTACATCTTGTTTTCAGTAAGTAACTTTTCCTTAAATGCATTCTTTGGAAAGTAATTTAAGGTTTATTATTCAAAATATATGTTAGTCAACTTGTGTATGTATTGATTTCCAACTTTTTTATTTTTTGTTTAAACTTTATGTATTAGAATTTCTTTGTGTAAATACCTGCTTATGTGATAAAAGACTGCTGACTAAAGATTAGATTTCAGATTTTGATATTTCCATTCCAAATTTAATGTTTTACAGCTTAAACTGCTACTAACAGTTTAAGAAAAATGCATAAAACATCAATTTTGGATGGAAGTATGAAAAGCTGCAATCTGATATTTTGTCAGCAGTCTTTTATCGCTGGTTTGCAGATATTTACGCAAAAATTCGCTTGTTCGAAGACAAAAATTTTAAAAAAAGTTGTCAAAACGTTCAATCTGTGAGGTTGCAGCTTTAATATAAGACTAACGTAAATATTAAAAACAAATGAGGCCCCTTTAATATTAACATGTCAATATCAAAAAGAAGATGAAAACTATGAGAAAGTGTTTTTATAATTAAAAATAAATTGCTTAAAGCAAATATCTGAAATTAATAATTGTCATGCAAAGCAGCCTGTAATGAATATGAATATTAGATTTTGGCCTTGAACACCTTTTTAAGAAGAGTGTTTTGAAGTAAGGATTATCATAATGCTGAACTTAATATTGTACTGTAGCTTTGTAGCAAATCCTTATGATTAAAGTCACTGTGTCTTCCTTATGCTGTGATAAAGATCTCCATAGTAACATTTCTAAACCTAATAAATTAAGTGAAAAAGGGTGTTTATTGGGGGTAATAAAACACATCTTGATAATGGCCAATTAGTTTTAATCTTTCAAGTGTTGGTAGGATGGGAGGGGGGTCTTAACTTTTTGAACTGCCAATATTTTCCTGGTTATTTTGTCCACCATGTCAAAATGATCTGGGTTGTTTTGTCAACCCTGTCTAAATGGGTTGGACGTGTTTTGTCCCCTTAGTCAAAAATGACATGGGATGTTTTGTCCTACATTTTTATAAAGGAGTTCAGAATAAATAACACATTAGTTTTCGTGCTTATGTAAAATAAATGCAAATGACTTTCATTATAAGTTTAAAAAATACTCTTAACGCTACATTCTCACAGATTTACCATTATTACAACTTTTTTATTTTTGTCTTGGAAAGAGCAAATTTTTGCGTAAATATCTGCAACCCATTGATGTAAGATTGTTGATAAAAAAACATATCTTAGATTTTCATATTTTCGAAAATGTTAGAGCTTAAAACCTTACTAACGGTTTAAGAAAAATGCATAAAACATCAATTTATGAACTTAAATATAAAAATCCGCGATCTAATTTTTTGTCAGCAGTCTTATTAACTGGTTTCCATGGATTGTAGCAAAAATTGGCTTGTTCCAAGACAAAAATTAAAAAGTTGTCGAAATGTTTAATCTGTGATAGTGCAGCTTTAATTATGGTAGCTTTTCAGTCATTTGCCTATATATGTCTATTTGATTCAGTAAATACTTCATAATATTAAAGCTAGGCTTATTAGGATATGCTTATTTTTCATTGGGTTCTATTTTAGCACATAACAGCTTCATTACAAGAATATATATTAATTATTATTAAAGCTGCATGCACTCTCACAAATTTACCGTTTTTACAACTTTTTTATTTTTTTTGTCTTGGAAAGAGCAAATTTTTGGGTTTAATAGTATCTGCAAACCAATGATAAAAGACTGCTGACATAGATCATATCGCAGATTTGCATATTTTCGTTTGAAAGCCAATGTTTTGTGGGTTAAACTATTACTAACAGTTAAAGAAAAAATGCATGATCTAATTTTTTGTCAGCAGTTTTATATCACTGGTTTTCATGGATTCTTGAAAAAAAAAATACTTCCCTGTTGGCCAATTGAGAACAAAATCAAGAGGTTTTGGGTTTTGCTGTTTATATGTTCTGGAATTTTTCAAAAGCATTTATTTATAGGACTTTTATGTACAGCATTCTGTATATTGTCAAGTGTCCATTTTTTAAAATTATATACAACATGTATAAATTTAATGTTTCAGGAAATAACCACCATCTCTCTCAGAGGTCATCTTTCTCATTATTGTGGGGAAACCTCAAAGGGCATCAGGAAAACCTTCATCAACCTCTTTGTGCCCAGTGGCTTGTGCAACAGTGTTTCAGAAGTATAAATACCTTTTTAATTTGTGTATATCATTTGTATAATGACTTGTTTTTATATATTAAATATATATATATGATTTATTATATATATATATAGATGGTTAATCTTATGACTTCCTGATAGTATTTAAGTTGTGAAATATTAAATAATCTAATCATAAAAAATGCTTGGAAATGACAATAAAAAAAAGATATTTGTCGAATAGGAAGTTTCACCTGTCCTGTTTATATTACAAATCATTTTAAATCAGACAGAAAATTCAATATACTTGTTGTATCTCGCTGTTTATTTGTCTTCACATTTTGTATTGTCACATCAAGCCTGTTTGAACATCCTAGAGAAGATAAGTGTATAGAAGTGGATATGATATAATAAATATGCATATAAATGTGCTTGGGATTATTTTCAGATTATCATTAAAATGGGGATAATGGATGACTGGCCACACATATGGGGCTATGGACAAGCTTCAGAGCAGGCTGCCAGGTGGTGGTGTTAGTAGTTTATACTCCGGGTCCCGGCGTGAGCACATTGAAGGGTCCCAGAGTGACAGTTCAACCACCGCACACCTATCCTGGGCAGAACCAGTACTAGGTGCCTTCACCTCTGCAAGGAACTGACAGCTTCTGTACATGCCAGGTGCAATGGTACAGTGCGAATGGTCGTAGAAAGGGTTTCATAACCAATTACAACAGAGGTGACCTGGTCCGCCCGGGAATCGAACCCGGGATGTCCAATTCAGAGTCCAACGCTCTACCGATTGAGCTGACCGGGCGGACATATTAGCTACATTAGATGACAAGCCATCTATGCTGGACATTCTTCACAATAAAATGTGATGTCACAGGAGCTGTCTATCTCAACAGCTCACACTGTCCGTATTTGACTAAAGGAATGAATGAAGTCACTGCAGAAGTTAGATTGAGGAATGTCCATGTCACTACCCATCATTTGGAAGGAGTTGGATAAAAAAAGTGTGGCCTATGTATTGAAACAGGTCCGATTTCCAGTTACGGACAGTCTTGATTTGTCTGATTACATTTTTGACCAACATGATGGTCTAAAAGAACACTTACTGGTAACTGGTAAAATCATGGCCCAGTTGTTCCAAGAGGCAGGCGAGTGGGAAGTTACTAGACTCCATTTCTTTATGGGTTGATCTGAGGTTCCAGTTCAGTTAAAGTACTGATAGAACACCAAGTGTTTGGCATAATACAGCAACATTTGATTTGTAACTATGTATCTGTTTGAATTGTTGAAACAGTACTGTTTACTAAATAATGTGTATGTATATGAAGAATAATATTATAAATAATTTGTAAGAACCTGATATTAAGTAAAATGTCGATAAGTCTAAATATGTATCTGCGAATCATTTTTGTATATCTGTAAAGATTACATTGCCTATATTCCTCAATTTATATTTTTATTTTAGCCAGTCAATAACTTTTCTTAAGTTCTATCTTCAAAATTGTCGGGACAGGGATTATAGCCCTTAATTAACCCAAATATGTAACATTCAATGCAAAATTTCTAATTGGCTGCATTTAGGCAGTTCAGATGCAGGAACAAACATCACTTGGGTCCTTAATAATAGCTTTCCATCTGACATTGAAGATCCAATAAAAGGAATTTGTCATGTGACTGTTTATTAACTCTCAATTTATTGAAAGTGAAATTACTTACATGATTTGTAAGAACTAAATTATAATGATATCAAATGATTGTTTAAATTAAATAAAATAGATGATTACATACATGAACTATTTTTATTTCTTGTTTGTCAATATGAAGAGTAATGCAATGGCTTTTGAATTTCATAAAAAAGGATGGAAAAATGTATGTTTATTGTTTAAGCAATTAATTAAGTAATAAAAGTTTGTTTTTTTCTTTTTTTCAAATTATGCTATCTTATAATACAGATCGTTATTTGTTTAATTTTGGTACAAATGAAGTATATAAGGTATGTCTAATGTTACAAATAGCAAAAATTCAAATGCAAATCATGGTGACTTGACTAAATGTGAATGCTAATTGAATCAAAATAGTTAATAAATAATAATGTTCATTTGAAACAATTGAGAGTATAAGTTTGGTTTGTGTATGCCATATATTCCCGGGGGGGGGGGGGGGAGGGGGGGGGGGAATGAAAAAATGAAAAGTATATTACTATGCGCAGTGCTATAATAATTAATAAGTAAATGTTTTTAGCTCACCTGTCACATAGTGACAAGGTGAGCTTTTGTGATCACAATTTGTCCGGCGTCCGTCTGTCGTCCGTCCGTCCGTAAACTTTTACTTTAAACGACATCTCCTCATTAACCGCTTAGCCAATTTCTTCCAAACTTTACAGGAATGTTCCTTGGGTGGTCCCCTTTGAAAATTGTTCAAAGAATTGAATTCCATGCAGAACTCTGGTTGCCATGGCAACGGAAAGGAAAAACTTTTAAAAATCTTATTTTTCAAAACCACAAGGCCTAGAGCCTTAATATTTGGTATATAGCATCATCTAGTGGTCCTCTACCAAAATTGTTAAAACTATCCCCCTGGGGTCAAAAATGGCCCTGCCCCGGGGGTCACTTGTTTTACATAGACTTATATAGGGAAAATCTTCTTCTCAAAAACCACAAGGCCTAGAACCTTGAAAATTGGTATGTGTCATCATGTAGTGGTCCTCTACAAAATTTGTTCATATTATTCTCCTGGGGTCAAAAATGGCCCCGCCCCAGGGGTCACTAGTTTCATTACATAGTGTTATATAGTAAATCTTTAAAAATCTTCTCCGAAACTGTAAGGCCCAGGGCTTAGATATTTGGTATACAGCATCATCTAGTGGACCTCTACCAGATTTGTTCAAATTATTGCCACAGGGTCAAAATTGACCCCGCCTAGGGGGTCCTTGTTTTTACGTAGTGTTGTATAGTAAATCTTTAAAAATATTCTTCTCCAGAACCGTAAGGCCAGGAGATTAGATATTTGGTATACAACATCATCTTATGGACCTCTATCAAAGTTGTTCAAATTATTGCCACAGGGTCAAAATTGGCCCCGCCCTGAAAGTTATTTGTTTTTATATAGTCTTATATAATAAAACTTTAAAAATCCTTTTCTCCAAAATATAAGACCTAGAGCTTTCATATTTGGTATATAGTGTTACCTAGTGGACCTACACCAAAGGTATTCAAATTATTGTCCCGGGGTCAAATTGGCCTTGCTCAGGGGTCATTTGTTTTTACATTGTCTTGTCACTGAACATCTTTTCCTCTGAAAGTAAAGGTCAGAATGACTCCATACTTGATATGTAGCATCCTTACATGGTCCTTTCTCAACTTTGTTCAAATGGTTTTGTTTGGCCCCTTTTAGGGGTCACCAGAGCAAAAAATAGAAAAACCTTTAAGCAACTTGATCTTATTAACTGCTTGATGGATCTTCAAGTCTGAAGCATCCTAGCATGGGCCTCTGTCAGGTCTTTTCAAATAATTTTGTTTGGGCCCTTTTAAGGGCCACCAGAGCTAAAATTAGTAAAAAAACTTAACATTTTCTTCGCATGAACCCCTTGATAGATCTTCAGCAAATTTGGTTTGAAGTGTCCTTGCATGGACCTCTCTTAAATTTGTTCACATAATTTTGTTTGGCCCGGTTGCCATGGCAACCTAAAGGAAAATGTCAACAATTGGTTATAATCATCTTCTTCTCCTAAACCGCTTTGACAATTTTGATGAAACTTCATAGGAATGATCCTTGGTTGGTGCTTTTTCAAAATTGTTCAAAGAAATTAATTCCATTTAGAACTCTGGTTGACATGGCAACCTAAAGGAAAAGTGTCAACAATTGGTTACAATCATCTTCTCCTAAACCGCTTGGACAATTTTGATGAAACTTCATAGGAATGATCCTTGGTTGGTGCTTTTTCAAAATTGTTAAAAAAAATTAATTCCTTGCAGAACTCTGGTTGCCATGGCAACCTGAAGGAAAGTATAGGCTGTCGTGTCCGCGCTGTGACTTTCTCTTATATGGACAGATTTTAAAATGAAAATGCCATATGTTTTCAACATACCAAGACAATGTGTCGTGTGCAAGACCCATGTCCCTACCTCTAAGGTGAAAGATACACTAAGTGTTTATTCACAATGGAATGCTGAATATGAGGACATAAAGAGTGTTGGCTGTCATTTAGTATGATTGTTTTTTTTTTGCTCAGAGGCAATTTAATATAACTTGCAATATGTATTTGACACATACAGGCAAGATAAACTTTTTATACGCCCGAAGGGTCGTATTATGTTATGGCCTCCATCGTCTGTCCGTCTGTCCGTCCGTCTGTCCGTCCGTTAGCAATTCCGTGTCCGGGCCATAACTTGGTAACTAATAAAGCGATTTTCAAATAACTTTATACAAATCATCACTACATTAAAAGGATGTGTCGCGCGCAATTTCCAGGTCCATACCTTAAAGACTAGAATCACCATGGGGGTGCGTTAGCAATTCCGTGTCTGGGCCACAACTTTGTCACTAATAAAGTCATTTTCAAATAACTTTATACAAAGCATCATAACATTAAAAGGATGTGTCGCGCGCAATTTCCAGGTCCATACCTCAAACACTAGAATCACCATGGGGGGGGGGTGTTAGCAATTCTGTGTCCGGCCACATCTTTGTTACTAATAAAGTGATTTTCAAATAACTTTATACAAATCATCACTACATTAAAAGGATGTGTCACATGCAATTTCCAGGTCCATACCTCAAAGTCTAGAATCACCATGGGGGGGACGTTAGCAATTCCATGTCCAGGCCATAACTCAAAGACTAGAATCACCAATGGGGGGCGTTAGCAATTCTGTGTCCTGGCCACATCTTTGTTACTCGTCCGTTAGCAATGGGGGGGACGTTAGCAATTCCATGTCCAGGCCATAAATCAAAGACTAGAATCACCAATGGGGGGCGTTAGCAATTCTGTGTCCTGGCCACATCTTTGTTACTCGTCTGTTAGCAATTCCGTGTCCAAAAGGATGTGTCACGCGCAATTATCAGGTCCATACCTCAAAGACTAGAATCACCATGGGGGGGCGTTAGCACTCTGTTTCCGGGCCACATCTTTGTTACTCGTCTGTTAGCAATTCCGTGTCCGGGCCATAACTTGGTAACTAATAAAGCGATTTTCAAATAGCTTTATACAAATCATCACTACATTAAAAGGATGTTTCGCGCGCAATTTCCAGGTCCATACCTCAAAGACTAGAATCACCATGGGGGGGGGGGCGTTAGCAATTCTGTGTCTGGGCCACATCTTTGTTACTAATAAAGTGATTTTCAAATAACTTTATACAAATCATCACTACATTAAAAGGATGTCACATGCAATTTCCAGGTCCATACCTCAAAGTCTAGAATCACCATGGGGGGGGGACGTTAGCGATTCCATGTCCAGGCCATAACTCAAAGACTAGAATCACCATGGGGGGGCGTTAGGAATTCTGTGTCCGGGCCACATCTTTGTAACTCGTCCGTTAGCAATTCCGTGTCCGGGCCATAACTTGGTAACTAATAAAGCGATTTTCAAATTACTTTATACAAATCATCACTACATGAAAAGGATGTGTTGCGCGCAATTTCCAGGTCCATACCTCAAAGACTAGAATCACCATGGGGGGGCATAAGCAATTCTGTGTCCGGGCCACATCTTTGTTACTCGTCTGTTAGCAATTCCGTGTCCGGGCCATAACTTGGTAACTAATAAAGCGATTTTCAAATAGCTTTATACAAATCATCACTACATTAAAAGGATGTGTCGCGCGCAATTTCCAGGTCCATACCTCAAAGACTAGAATCACCATGGGGGGGGGCGTTAGCAATTCTGTGTCTGGGCCACATCTTTGTTACTAATAAAGTGATTTTCAATTAACTTTATACAAATCATCACTACATTAAAAGGATGTCACATGCAATTTCCAGGTCCATACCTCAAAGTCTAGAATCACCATGGGGGGGACGTTAGCGATTCCATGTCCAGGCCATAACTCAAAGACTAGAATCACCATGGGGGGGGCGTTAGGAATTCTGTGTCCGGGCCACATCTTTGTAACTCGTCCGTTAGCAATTCCGTGTCCGGGCCATAACTTGGTAACTAATAAAGCGATTTTCAAATAACTTTATACAAATCATCACTACATTAAAAGGATGTGTTGCGCGCAATTTCCAGGTCCATACCTCAAAGACTAGAATCACCATGGGGGGGCATAAGCAATTCTGTGTCCGGGCCACATCTTTGTTACTCGTCCGTTAGCAATTCCGTGTCCGGGCCATAACTTGGTAACTAATAAAGCGATTTTCAAATAACTTTATACAAATCATCACTACATTAAAAGGACCTCAAGCCGAATCTTCTTCGGGCGTATAGTGCTCCGTTTCGCGGTGCTCATGTTATGTACTTGTTCATAGATCAATGTCACATTGGGGGGCATTTGTCACATACTTTGACAGCTCTTGTTCAATATTCTTTGAGAAACAAGCTATATTAATAACAAAGGTTAAACTCGTTTACTCAGGGCCATCATGGCCCTCTTGTTTTATGTATTATTTATTTATCATATGCATTGACAATTGATTATAATTTCATAATATATTATTTATTCTTTTATTGTATGTATTCTAGATCATTAAATAAATATAAGTAAATATGCATTCAAATTTCTGAATTTAGTCTTAAATAATAAATGTTGATATTGTTAAGACCAAAATCCGCTGGACTTTAGACCAATATTCCCTGGAATTCAGACTAAAATCCACTGCAAAGCCTCTCAAAAGTATGGCATGCATGTATTTGTGTCTGTCTTTTACCTTAAAGGTTGTACCCACCAGGAATACTTTTTGTATCCTCTCAAAATTCAGACTAGGAAACTGACTTGAGGTTGAATATATAAGATTATGTTTTTTATCATCTTCAGACAAATAGAAAATAGCTATCAGCTAAAATCTTATTCAACAATAAATGTTTTAGAATGCTAAATATTAGCAGTACACAGGGTATAAATCTTGTGAAACACATAGCAATAACGTGCTAAATAATGCACGTGAATCTAGGTAACTTGTAGTAGTAGAAGTCAAGTATCATCTTGGTTTATTACAGCAGAACCAGTGATTACGAACTTCGTAATCACAGCCCCAGAAACAGAAGCGTTTTTATTAAATCTCCCAGGTTGCGGAAACATGGCACATCGCAGGTGCGGATCCAGGAATTGATGTTAGAGGGGTAGTAACTTAGGGGCGCAACTTTTGACATGTGCTCCTCCCTCAGAACCGAAAGTATATGGCATAAACTGTTTTACGGGAATTTGGGGTTACTCCCTCATGTATGTAGTCGGAAATGGTGCATTATGAGCTTATTTTATTACCTTTGTTTCTCCGATATTGATGAAAACAGTAAACTTCGATTATTTTAGAGGTGGCGCACGCCGGGCGCTTAAACCGCTAGCGCTTCGACCAAATTCCCTGAGCTACACAGTCGGTCCAAGGCCAATTCCCCGCTATTTTGGCGCGAACACAAAACCACCGACTGTCCCCCCGGACCTGGGGTGGGGGGGGGATGCTTACCATTGACTGGTGCATTACTTTAGCGACAGCGATAGGTTTTCATATTACTTTTTCCCTGTTTGAATGTAATATCTTAATTGTCTGTTAATATGTTCACTGATAAAACTTTTGCGGCCTGGCACATTGCATCTCATTAGTCATGGCAGTATTCTTCAAGTTCAGGCTTCTTTTTTTCAAAATTCAAAATGTTTATTTTTTAAACCATTCATTGATTTATCAACACCATATTCACACATTCTCATTTACAAGAGGTTTGATAGTGATAAATCAAATGTTTAACGCATGGCACCATCACTCTGGTGAACGAGAATAATTTCATATAGCACAATGTACATGAAATAATGACAGTATGGCGAGTCGTTCCTTCACTATTTTTACCCATAAATACCATAAATTAAGCCTTTTCATACAATAGATCGCCATCACCTCTCCGACTCCTTTATAATTTGTGTAAATATATGAACATAATCATGTGGTCTTTAACAAAGATAGAAGTGTAAAAAAGTTTATATCTTCGACTTCAAAGAACTTCATTAATGCTAATTCTTGACCAAATTTTAGTTGCCTTTAACCTTGAAAATAATCGGTTAAATGGCAAGATGTTTGTAATCAAGCTTAACGACAGCGTTTTTGTGACATTGATGAAAGATGGATTTTTTTTGTTTGTCTTTTTTTTCAATCGGATAAAAAATTGTACTAGTATCTGATACAGGGTTAATGAAGCAATACGATGGTTAGACGTCATGCTAACCATTGTATAGTATAGCAGCGATGAGGAATATGGATAAGTCGACAGTTGACAGGTAAGGACATTGTAAGAAGTGTCATTTTGCTAATTTTTGCTTTAAATATGGCAATATTTTTCTTTATTCCCATTTCCTACATGTTCCCATTACAAAATCTTACCTGTCCTTCCAATTGGAAATTTCCCATTTTAAAACTGAACTTTATTCTCCAATTGGAATGTTCCCATTAACCAAATATTCCAATTGGAATTTTCCAATGTTCATACTTTCCCACTTTGAATGTGGGAATCCTCCAATTGGAAAGATTCACTCATGGGAAGGATTCGCAAACAAATGCCTTAAATGAATCTATCGGTTCTTCATTTTTAATGAATATATTATTTTTCATGTAGTGAGTGTAAAATATTCTTAATTAAACAGTCAATTTCAATTTTAAAAATTATGTTCCAAATTCTCCCACAATTTTAATAGAGCCAGTTTTCCAATTGGAAAAGCTTGAAAAAGCCATTTTCCAATGGGAAGGCCATTTTCCAATGGGACTCCCATTGGAAAAGTTGACTTTAAATGCCAAAAAAAACATATTTCTAAATTAAATTTCAGGAAACAAAAAATATCTCTTATTAGTATTACCTAACACATTTTAAAAATACAAAAATAAAAAACATTGGGTGAAAAATAAAAAAAATAAGTTTGCAAAAATTCCGGATTTGCAAACTTAATCCGGATGCTGTTTTATGTTAAATAATAATTTGTTTTTCCAAATGTTTGTTTTTGAATTTCATGTTATCCAATTGATTGTTTTTGTTATATTTTTTGTAGATCCAATGTTCTGATGAGTGTAAACACAATTTTGATATAAAAGGACATAAATTTATATTTACTTTTAAGCTGCATATAAATGACATAAACATTTTACCTGGACCTTAAAGACAAGTATTACCTAGGGTTTAGAACAGTTATGGTCAGTAAGAGTAGTTAGTGCCATGCTTGAATTTGGCATAGCTGAATTATTTTCAGTAAAATGTTATTATCAATAATGGTGCCACAACACATACTATTTTTTATAATTTTAAACGTTTCTAAATGTCTCTCTCGTCTTTTAAGCGCGCTGTAGACTGATGTTTCAGCTTAATAGGCAAAACATACTAGTCTGTTGCATAATATCACGGTCATCGCCGAATCTCATTTTTGACGGGTTCGTCTGAGGGTTCAATAGTGATTTGATAATAACGATGATCGTAGAATAGCGGATTTGAAGAAATACTGTTGCTTTTGAATGGTCTAATTAACACAGATAGGTTTTATTTACGCAACACTTTCTTAGTGATAATGTATGTACCTTTTTCCGTCGGTTTATGCAGTTTGAACGATTGGGCGCGCGCCTTCATACGAACCTACATACCGTATGAACGCACAGCAATAATTCTTTTTCCTTAAAGTGACACTCTCATTCAAATTGTATCCGTACACATGTATAACAAAGATGAATATTGAGAGATTGATATTTAACAACTCACAAATTAATGCATTTATGGAAAATATTTTTAAAAAAAACACTGAGTGGGTTAATGTTTGTAAGTGCTTCCACCCGAACTGTATCTTAACCAATATAAAGGATCACTATAAAGCCCTTAGCGCATAAACACAGATTTGTACGTCAAATGTCTAGGACACACTTACAGGTTGAATATCAAAATGAACACTGTTGATAGAACTTATTTAGACTGAAGCTAGTCCGGGATGAACAGTACATTATATGAGTTTCAACAAAACGTGAGTACATCCACCCATCCTGACCGACCATTGTCCTGGCTGTATTTTGATCATTCATAATAGGATTTTCAAAACGGCTTTGCCATGAAGGTTCATCATTATGAGGCGACGTGGTGCACACATCAGCCATGTCTTAAGGTAACACTCAGAGGTCAACAGTTAAATAGTATTGTTGATTCATTCATTAACTAAGTACATACTAAATTAAGAGGTTCGAATTGTTTGCTTTTCAAAGCTGATTGTAACCAATTGATATATTATTATATACATAAAGGTTTTCGTCTAGGACTGGAATTTCCCTTTGATGTGTCATTAGGGCAACAACCAGTAGGCGGATATAGCTATAAATTCAGCTATGGACTAGCAATTCTAGCTTCTACGGTTACCAGGGCGACAAAATATGCAACGGCATAATCTGTTCACTTCGTGCCTATTGTGTCCCTAATATGTATCTATTAGGGCATCAACCATAAACCGGGGTCATTTTGTGCACAATTCAGGACTTGTTTTGACCTGTTATGTGCCTACTTGGACCACAAACTGTAGGGTGAGGTCACATTCTTGTAACTTCATATAAAATTACAAAAATGCAAATTGCATGTTTGAACCTGACACATGCGACATTTGTTACCCGTAAAATATGTCGAGCAAGAAAATGATTTAATATAGTGTCCAAAATTATTCCTCTGAGGTGTAAACACATTTTAATATAAAAGGGCATAGAAGTAAATTGCCTTTTAAATTGCCTACGCATGACATTTATATTTTATCTCTGCCTAACAGTAAAGTATTGTTTAGGGATCAGAAAATATATTGTCAGTAAGAGTACTACGTGCCATGCTAGAATAGGACATAGATTATTTTCAGTAAAATGTTATCATCAGTAATGGTGCTATATTATATAAATATGTTTATAATTTTAAACGGTCTCTTTCGTCTTTTAAGCACGCTGTAGATTTTAGATTACTATTTTCGCTTAATAGGCAAAACATACCAGTCAGTTGCATACTATCACGGTCATCGCAGAATCTCATATTTGGAGGGATTTGTCCGAGGGTTCAATAGTGATTTGATAATTATGATGATCGTAGAAAAGCGTTTTTTTAAGAAATACTGTTGTTTCGGAATGGTCTATTTTGTTCTGTTAATCAAGATAGATTTTATTAAGCCACGATGTCGTAGTTTTTTTTCAGTCTGTTTATGTAGTTTAAACGATCGGAATACCGCCTAAGTACGAGCCTACAAGCGGTTTGAACGCACAGCAATAGTTCTTTTTCCTTCAAGTGACATTCACTTATTTATGCATTTACGGAAAATTTTATTAACTGATAACAGGATTATAACCGTATAGCCTATAGCTGAAAACGCATACATATTGAATGACTGGTGCCTCAGCGTCAGTGTCAAGTTAAATAATGATTATACAAAACAGTTAATCACTAAGTGGGTAAGTGTGTGTTAGTGCTTTCATCCGAACTGTATCTTTACCATGTAGAAAGTATCACCATGAAGCTCTTAGCGCATAAAACACTGATTTGTACGTCAAATGTCAAGGACACAATACAAGTTAAATATCAAAATGAGTATTGTTGATGGAACTTATTTTGACTGAACTTAGTCATTATTACAATTATAAGGCGACGTAGCACACACATCGTCCAGGTCTTAAGATAACACTGAGAGGTCAACAGTTGAAATAGTTTTTAAATTTTCCAAGTTGATCGTTACAAAATTATATAACATACTAAATATAAATAGTTTTCGTCTTACTGTTGAACTCCATGTAAGTCTGTGTTGCAATAACATAGAAAACATTCTGACTGTGTCTGAGGCTCATTTATCGGGCTTTACATGTCGCAACTTGGCGTCTATGATTGCTGTTGTTGAGTTTATAAAGGTCAGCCCGCACCATATAGAGGCTGCAATATGGCTTGACTCCCTCACCGCAACAAGTGTGACTGAAACATATTTTTGAGGCCAAGGGGTGGGTTAATACCATTTGTTTGTGGGAAATTCGCCAAATGAGTAACCACGGGCTCTACGATGAATGAAACATGTGGTCCCACAGCTCTGAATTTTGGATATGTTTTTTTTTCATTGGTCTTGACTTGTTGTAATTTAAAAATTGGATAGCATGCGTGTCTTAAAAATCTAAAAGCTAGAGTACGGTAACTTTGATATTTTTAAAGGATGAGTAAGACTCGCGGACAGTTTCTAGGCAAGAGAGTGTTCTGAGAACAGGACGTCTCGTCCAATGTACATACATATATAATAATGTGAACTGACCTCTTTAATGTTGAATTACCAGTTGCTTCACTTCTGTCTGAATTCTAAAACTTCTTCAATACCATAGAATACGTTGACATGTTTTAATGATTTATTGTTCTGATTGTTGTTGTTTTTTTCAAATGTTCATCTACATAATTATGTATGTTGTTTTTTTTTTTGTTTTTTTGTTTTTCAAACCGCCCGCGTTCGATTGTTTTCCAATTAAGTATTCAAGTACGAGATAATTATCACCAATACTGGACTATCTAGACATAAACATGTCGCCCCTGGTCCAGTGTATGCTCTTTTTCACTGGATATAATTTATTTTCTCTATTTGAATATTTTTTATTGAATGAATTAGGCGTGGGTCAAAAACCTACAATGTACTTGGACCCGAAGCTTTATCAAAATAACACCATCACCTTGCATAGCATATACCATGTATCGTTTTGGACTTCTATTATTACAATGTTTGTGTACAATCTTTAAATGAGAAGAATTGAAAAATGGTTGAGCCTTTATAATTTATACATTTTTTCCGATATTTTCTTCCTTTATTGGTTCGTTCGTTTGACGTTATGTTTTTTGTGGTGACATGTATTTAATAGTTTATGGTTAGACCGATATGTAAAATCATACTCTAAAATACCTCATCCTTTCATGTAAAAAGGAAAACAGAAAAGAAAAAGAAAAGTTTTGTCATCACAACGTTGATAATACATCATCAAAATAATTGTAATAATAAGTTTGTTTACCGGGCTCGGTAATGTTAAAAGTGTGAATTGTTTTAAAATTTCAACCGATAATCTCTGCTCAGTGGAAGTCGTATGGTTAAGAACGTGTAAAGATTATTAATAAAATTCAAACAAATGTTAATATTCCGTAAACTTATGTTAGTGTTATTGTTCCGTTCTTCCCTCTAATTTGTTGCCGGAAAAATGACCTATGTAAGCTTCATGTAAATAACGATATGATCTTAAACGATCCTGAAGAAGTAATAAAAATCAGTGTATATTGTATGTCGCTTAAACGTATTTTAAATGAGAGCTCTTTTCCATGTAAATTAAATAAGGATTTCGTTTAAACCTTGATAAGTATAAAACATACGTTTTTATTTCCGTCTCAGTTATTTATTCAACGTATTGATTCAGATATATCATTGGTGTATAATTGAGGAAAAAGTCATGTTAAGAAACACGAAGAAACCTTACATAAACACAACTGTTCATTTACTGCTAGGATATGTTTGCAAAGTGTTTGTTATGGGTTAATTAGTCTTTAAATCATGCAGTAAATGCCTTTCAATAATATAACAGTGATACACCTCTTCGTCAGTCAAAATAAAACAAAATCTTATGTCAAATAGTCAATAGGTTTGTCAAGCATTGTGTTCTGTGTGTACCGAGGACTTTTCTAATATTGTGATAAATCTTTTTCCGTTACAGGGATTTCAATAAAAAACATGGTCGAATCAATTTCAATTAAGGCCTCATTATCCCGTATAAAATTCCGCTCCTGTGACCTCATTCCTTTGGTTTTTTTATACTTCAATGGTTGTCTCGACTTTTATGGTGTAACCATAAGCTTGTTTAAATGAAAACGTCAACCCTCAGTTAGTTGGTGTCCAAAAGTCCCCAGCGGATTTATGTGGCCCCTTGTTATTCGAATACAAAAAATAACCAATAATATAATCCCACAAATAAGTAAAATGAGTTGAAACTAAACTAGGTGTCGTGCAACCAATGAACACATTCTTAATATCTGAACAATTAATATTTGCAGTCGGACTCCTCTGGGAGAGACATCGTGAAACGAATGAGTTTGTCTGTGAAACTGAAGTTCGATTTGTAATTGAAATATTTTCTATAAATTGATAGGAAAACTATATCAGAACCATTTTTTAATAAATTAAAATGTTCCTAGATTTATTTTGATACATATTTAAATGAATCTTTGAATCTCAAACGTAATGTTCAAAATATCTTATCTTTGTTATATATCGTCTACCCCCATTTACATGTGTTATGCCAATGTTAAAAATACAACAACAATGTTTAATACACCATGGTTTAATATTCGGATTCTACTTAATTAATGTCTGGAGCCGTATATTAATTAAGTATGTAAACCCCTTCTAAGGGGCGTAGGCTAGAAATGGGAAAGAGGGGCAACCTAGCACCTTTATTAAACACAAAGAGATCGACACAAGGAAAAAGTTGTTCGACCGCATACACGATGGAATCAAGAAAAAAACGGTTAGTGGCAATATCAATTTGATATTCAATCTAGGGAAGGTTCGTGTGTCGCTTTGTTTAAATGGGGTATAGATACGCGGAAAGATGATGTACAGACAGTCTTGACCTCGCGCCAGGACCTACCGCCTGGGGCGAGTGTTGTACCTTCTTATATTATATTGTGCATGTTCTCGCCTGCTGTTACCGCTTTTATACCGTATCAAATATTCAAGTATAAATGTCAAGTGCACCTTTAAATCTATTTTGGAGAGATTAACTGCACTAAATTTATTAAAACAAATCATTTTTCTTAGTGTAATTATAATGTATGGTTTCTGGTGGTTGTTTCTCAAGTGAAATAATACGTTAATGATTTGATTTGCAATCATTATTTTCTTAGAAAAAAGCCTAACATAATTAATTCGAATGGTTTAACAATCAAACAGATACGAGTGAAACTTAATCAAAATGAATATGTAGATATATTCATAGCATTTATGCTTTTCAAATTGAAAACATAATAAATTTACAATGTATATAGATTTCTATTTGTAATATAAAGTAAAGGAACAGTGGGTTTGCAACGACACGTCTGTTTAAGTCTGAGAAGAAAACGTATGAAATCACAAACGACATTACACCAGAGACATATATAAAATCCAATCGCCAATTCTTCCTCCAAGTATAGGGCCGTCGATGTTTGCCCCTCCATCAGACAATCTCGTTTTGGCATTGGCATAGCAGGATGAGGACATTATACACAACAATTTCAACTTTTCTTATAAAACTATTACTTAAATGAGTCATCCGTGCTGCATTTTGCATATAGTCATAATAACTTGTAATTTTATACCCGTTTCATAATTAGTGATGTTCTTCCAGCTCACGAAAATGAAATAGGCTAGCTGCTTACTACGCTTTTGGATATCAGGGCACGTTTTTGGCATACATAATCCCGCCGGAGGATGTATTCCGACAACCATCGCATTGCTAACTGGTATCGCCATATATAGGGAGAAAATATCGAAATACACGGTTAATAGCTTGTCAACGTTTTTCGGGTGGTTCCGTGGTCTTGTGTCACACTAGTCAATCCAGGGACAGCAGTTTCGATTCCCAACGGCAACATTAATATACTAATCATTTTCCGGGATGGACGTTAATCAGGGTCCCGTGTGACAGTGCAAACTTTGCGGCACGTCAACGAATTGGATTGGCTCAAACCAGGGTTTTATTGTGTCTGTGCACCATTCTCGAAATATTGTAGATAACTAACACTCTTACCAGAACACTCGTCGAATGGGCAAGGCCCGAGTGCGAGTGTAAAGAAGCTTATACTCCAACGGGTGGTTGAAGCAATTAAGCAACCCCGTCATAATTGCAAACAATGCTGCTTTTTTACAAGAGTAATGCAATGATGAAAACGGCAATAGAGCATGTCATTGGACAAACAGCATGTACTAGTATGTGGTTTAATAATAATGGCATAGATTTTGTTGTTATTGTTTATTAAGGTTCATAAAACTTTGTCTTAGTGTGAGAGTAAAATCACAACCTAGCCCGACTTTGAATTAAAATTAGCTTCAAATATTGTCATGAACACAGCAAACAAAATGCAATAAATAATAATTTGATATTGAACGGATTGAAGAGATAGCTATATAAATCATGGTTACCGAACTGGCATGTTAACGTTGTCAGTAGGACTAAAGTATTAGGTTAACCGATATTTACCGCTTTAATTCGAACAGGGTCTGTCGCGAGCCATTGAGACCATCTACCGACTGAGTTAAGTAGTAATTACATTATATATTATATTGTACCATTTGGCGACATATACAGTTCAACCTTTAGGGTACTTCTCCCAAAGGTTGTACTTTTTCATGAACATCCGGCGCTTTACCTTTAGGCGACAGTCAAAAATTGTGTATTCTCGATGGCTAGTATTTTTGGAAAAAAACATCAGTAAAAATGCTTTACTACATTTATTTATGCATATGTTATGAAGGAATATGCAAAGGATATATTATTATAGGATATATAGCATGTAATGATAATGTCTTCCAAAGGTTGTTCAAATAGGCAAAATATCCCAAAGGTTGGATTTGTATATATATATATATATATATATATATATATATATTTACTGATTCGGAATCACACTTTACACACAAGACATGTTAAAATAGATTATTGTACTCACTGTTTTTTAATTTAAGTTTATTCATCAAACTCTGTCACTCTAGCTGTCTCTGTTTTATCAGCATCACACATCAACTAAAAAAAATAAATAATAAGAATTGTAACAAGAAAGGTTCAAGTAGTTAAAAAATATATGGGCTGTCATTGGACATAATATAACAATTTACCATGATTCCATGAAATATTTTTACAAACTAGCAAACCCGAACTCTTTAGTATTTTTTTACATCTTTGTGAGATTTTGCATAAAGCATCTATCTAATTCTTTATTAATTTACCACATTAAAATCAAAATATATTGATTAACTGTACTTTTATTTATTTTATAAATATCTTATATGTTGTGCACCAGTCAATTGTAACCACGGCGCCCCCAGGTCCGGGGAATAGCGGGGACTTTGACTTTCGGTCCAGCCAACCCTGGGTCTCATCCCCCTCCCCTTCGGGTACGAACTGATGGTAAAACCCCGGCCAAATGCCCCAGCACACCAGAGACTCTATATAAGGCCCAATCTCGGCTAAATTTGGCTCAAAGACAAAACCACTGCGGTCACCCGGCCCTGCGTGGCCATATAGAAAGTAAAAACACGGCCCATTTCCCCGACTATTCCCAGTATACCCCCGGACCTGGGGGGGGGGGCGTGGTTACAATTGACTGGTTCATTGGTTATAATAACTGAGAGGCCTCAAAGATGCTCACATGACTGTGACATTTTGACCTTTTAGCAGATTAGAACAATGAAAGGATTTTTAAGAAATATACTCAATGAAACAGAGTGAAACCTTTATTCAGGGGCTATACACCGTATGATGAAATAGCGAAAGAAGAGAAAATTGTCGAAAACTGACATGAATTTGGTATCAATGTGTACAATGCATTGAAACTAACTAACTGAAGTACCACATAGTTTATAATTAATTGATTTTTCACATTTTTTTTCCATTAAAAAAGATTACTAGGTGGGTATACCTAGTATAATTAATTTTTATGTGTGATTGGCTAGTCGATGTTATCACTTAATGTTACCAAGCTAGGTATATATTAAATCAAATAAACAAATGTAAACTTTCATAGCAGTGGATACAACACTGGACTGCAATTTTGGCGACCACAATTTGAACCCGGTCTCTGTTATTTTTTCTTTACATTTTGATATTTTTTTTTTAACAATTATGATATCAAAAGGATAAACATTTTATTGAATAATTGTCCTGTATACTGGGACTGACCCTACTGTTTGTATAGTCCATTGGTTAAAGAAAATAGATTAAAAAAGAGAAAAAAAATAATTGTAAAGTGTGTGTTTAAGGTAGCACTACCCTAATGAAAACCTCCACTTGAAATGCTTCCTTTTAATGCTTTATCCTTTATTGTTAAGCACATACCTACACATCTTTTGTGGGTTCATGTGAGCAGTTCAACTTCAAAGCAACCCAGAAGCTGACATACATGCCATATCCCCCGGAGGGGGAAAAATCCCCCGGAATTTCGACCCATCCCCCGGTCTCCCGGAGGGGGATGAAAATGCCCCGGAATTAAAAAAGTGTGTTTAAAATTACACAAAATTATCACAGGGTTTAATTATATATGCCTGTTTACAGTTAAAATGCCCTTCCTGTCTTAATTGGATTATCAACTGATGGTGTGTTTTAACAACATCAATTGGGTGACACTTAATAAGTCAGCAGGGCACATTTCATGCATTGTTTTGATTGAAACTGACAGAATTTGCGTAAGAAATGTCAATTAGACTGCTCAGATAAAAGGTCGATTTTCATTGGTTAAAACTATAGGTTTTATCCAATCAGAGAGGATGTAACAAATTAAAGTGTTTAAACATTGTGTTATTGTCATCAAAAGGATTTATAATTTAAAGGTGACAGTACATTATTTAGTAAAGAAAAGGATTAAAATAACTAATAGACAATGCTGTTCTTTGTTATGACCCACTAATATGTTTACATACATGACATGACCTTCATCGCAAATATCGGAAAATAACAGAACTTCCAGAAGAGAAACTGAAAGTAGACAATTCGGATGAAATGACTTTTATTTATTTTAATATTATGGTGGTGATGTTTTTATTTTTTGATGAATGCCAAAAAATGATATGTTTATGAACTTAAACAATAAATTATGCATTTGCTTTTTATCAGAAGCAAACAAATCTGACTATTTGGGAATTGAAATGAAAAATATTGATAAATCATTCCATTCTCTCGATTAGTCTGAAAGTCATCATTTATGATCATAATGAGCAGATTTTGTATCCAATTTTAGAGGAAGGTAAGCCCATTAAATTGTCTCTGAAACATATTTTTCTGTGAAGTATTCTATTTTGCAAGTGAGTGCTTTTATTATGCAATATGGCTGTGTCTATAGATGAAGTGCTGGAAAAAGGGGTAAACAAGGTAAATTGGCATGTGTGTCATGCCCGTAATGCTTCATGGTGATGATGAAAATTCTCTGGTATGTGACCCAAATCCCCTTAAATTCTGGACATAATCCCCTCGGGAGTCTTTCAAAATTATGGCAATTTCACTAGCGGATCCAGGGAGGGGGGGCGCACCCGGCGCACGCCCCCCCTAAAATTCCCGGAGCTTACATGTTCTTTGGTATGGAAACAATAAAATATACTATATTTTCCTATTTTTTCTTCGCTCGCGTATCTTTATACAACATTGCCTTTTGAGATGTACTCGTACACAACACAGAGTGCACGCAATTTAAACGTTCCCGCCTTCCCTTACTGTAATAATTCGGCACTATATAACATGATCATGTTGATGCGCCGTAAAACCCATACAAACAAACACATCAGTCAATTAATTTCCTTTGGGTACATTTATACGACAACAAATATGGCTGCGCCGTCAAGTCCCAAACGCCCCAAGAAACAGAAGAGTTTGCACAGTTTCTTTAGCAACAAAGAAAAAGAAAGAAGGTAAGCAATTTTAAATTGGTTGATCTAGGCAAATATGACTTGTTCACTGTTCCACCATGCATGTAGATATGATGCAATTGGAGCATATGTTTGTCGTTTAAATATCACGGATTTCTTCAAGCGCCGTGGATATTTGCCTCGAATCAGAGAGATAAATACTGAACGTACGATAACGACATTGATCGCCGTGGAAAGGTATCAAAATTCCCCTTCGAATGCACTATATTTCGACAAATGAACGGGCTGTGTTCCTTCCTTTTGTGGACTCAATGTCACAGCAACTAAACCTCAGATTTAACACCATGACACAGCAGGCATGTCTGGCGTTCTGTCTGCTGCCAAACAACATTGCCAGCGCCACTCAAGAGTCGATGCTAGCTCTTCTGGACTTTTACAGAGATGACATGCCACAGCCAGACATGTTCGCACAAGAGGTCCAGCTCTGGAAACAGACCTGGAGGAACACGGAAAACAAGCCATCGACTATTGTCGAAACATTGACAGAAACATGCCAACATATGTATCCCAACATATCGAAAGTGCTTACACTGTTGCTTTTAACTTCTGTGACATCAGCAGGAGTGGAACGGTCCAACTCGTCATTGAAATTCATCAAGAACCCGCACAGGAGTACATTGGGCCAGAGCCGGTTCAACGCTCTCATGCTACTCTTCTTTCATAGGGACATAAAATTGGATATTGAGGAAATTGTGAACATCTACGCCAGGAAATATCCTAGGCGCATGCTACTGATAGATCCATTGTGCGAATAGATACACATAGATAGCTATGCACTTAGAATATGTTGAATAGTAAAAGTATCTGAACATGGGTTCACAATTATACATGTATCTTCCCTCGTTTTTCCCGCTTAACGAAAATATACAAATTATATAAGCCACTTAGTCGTCCTAATAGAAACCTCGTTATGATATTAGAACTATAGGTATGCCCCTGGATCTGCTAGTGCAACCTTTAGAGTGATTAAAAGTTACGCCCCCCCCCCCCCAACCCAAAATCCTGGATCCGCCCCTGAATTTGTTTTTTTCGTACTTGCGTCTTAAAATACTTTGAAATTTTGTCGAATTAGACCTGCTAAAAAATCCCTCTGAATACTACCAAAATCCCCCTGAATTTTCAGACTTTTGAACATTAATCCCCCTGAATGGTCTCCAGAAAATATGGCATGTATGGAAGCATCTTTTTATTTTCCATTTCATTAGCTTTCATTTTTCAACAGTAGTTTTATTAGAAAATAGTTATTTTCTTATACCGAAGGTAAAACATACTGTTTTTTTTTTTTGGCTTAATGTTCCTAAAAGTTTAAAGATATTTCATATTGATAAGGAACAGGTCATGAGTATTTTTTGAACTTGTTGATTTCGCTGTAAAATAACATTCACAAGGACTCATTTTTATGCCATTCACAAGGACTCATTTTTATGCTGTCAAAACATTGTGTTAGAATTTTAATTACTATTTAAGTACAGTTTGATTATATTTGTTGATTTGACAGTAAAATTCTTCTAAATTTATAATCAGGAAATGATACACATAATAATAAGAAATTATCAAGCTGATCAGAGTTTGAAATGATGCCCATAAGGGGTATTCTACCTTTAAATATACATGCAGTTTAAAAACCTTAAAAGCTTAGTAAAGATATTACTTAAACGTTGTTCCTCTATGCTGTTATTACATATGCCTAACAAAAAATAAAACAGCTTTCCTTGTTTTAGGTGCGGGGGATAGCAGAGACTTTGTCTGAAATAGCTCATTTTGAACTAGTTTAATACTCTTTAGTCAACTATATTAAATTATTAAATAAGTAAATCCTTACACAATTTTAGTGGGAAATGCGCCATCTCTATCCCCCCTTGCTACAATAATGCACCAGTCAATTGTAACCATGCCCCCACCCCCCGCAAGGTCCGGGGAATAGCCGGGACTTTTACTTTCGGTCCAGCCAACCCAGCTAAATCTTAGTAGACCAAAGAATTGTATGTTTACGGATTTTTGTATGTTTTTTGATATGGCAAATCCTTCACATACAAATTGTTTAGTATCAAAAGTGGGTAGTTATTCCGATCGGGATTCCGGGTTAAAGCATTTAACATCTCAAAAAAATCATAAAACAAGAAATATTACCAGATTATGTTATTTTATATCAGTTCCATACTTAAAAATGTCATATCCTATGAATAATTATGAGTTTGACAGTTTTTTTTTTCATTTCTTGCTGTCAAAACATAGCGATATATACATGAATGGCACCTGCAAGGCTTCAGGGCACATTTTTTAAACAATTGGAACATTTCGGCCATGGCTGAGTTGTTACGATTGTATTTACGAGGTCTATCTAGAAGCTTGTCAGTGGTGGCCGAGTTATTACGATTGGGTCGAGTTGTTCCGCTTGGCATAATTGTTGTCTGTGTCAGTCAACTTTTGTTTTATTGGAAAGGTAAATAATGTGTTTTGATGCAAAATAACTTTTCATTTACATGGTAAAGTATGAATATAAACCTTTATGATCAATTTAAACCATAAAATACTTCACTTAATACAATTTCAATATTTTTCAAAACACCCCCGGTTTTTGCACAAACCCGTTTAGACGTTACTGGCTAAGGTCACAAATCCGAACACTTTCTGATGTTTTTTACAATTATATTGGAGAGTTTATGTTGTAGTAAGTTAAACTTTCGTATGAAACATCTTTGGTTCATGTGAAAACAGCTGTCAAAGTACAGATTCACGATCTCGTCAATATTATGTCGAAAATCGTTCAATTTTATGGACAGTAAATCGCCCTTCAAATTACGCTATGGAGGGCACAAATACCGAACACTTGAAAAGCGAAAATACATGGTCATACAATTATAATTAAAAAGTATGCTATATTAAATAAATGGCATTTTTTAGAAAAACACTTAACAAAACAAGATAAAACTTCGCAAGTGTGACCAAGGCAAGCCTCTGTATTGATCTAGATCATCGAATAATCGATCACGGTAAACAAACGCGTGTTTTAGCCAGTGGTCAGGATTTGTGCCCTGTTCGGAAATGTACCATCAACCAGTAAGGATTGGAAGAATGTATTACACGTCTATAATTTTAGACCGGGGGGGGGGTTAGCTACAATAATGAGCGATTAGGGATACTTTTTTTTATTATTTTGACATTTCATGTGTATCCCTGTAACTGCCATAGTCTTAAAATCGTCAAAAGACTCATTGACGGTCATTTAGGTGGACTATGGGGGGGGGGGCATGATTACAATTGACTGGTGCAACCACTGGGACACCATTTTTTATCATTTTGATATTTCTTAAAATACTCGTTGACGGCTATTTAGGCAGAGTAGCCCCACTCCCTGTCGAATTGTGGATAAGAAGAGGCCTGTTTCAAGTGAACGTTCTTTACGAGATGTCCTACTTATTGACTGTTTATATATTCAAAAATCAAGACAAAAAATTAAATGGAAAAAAATAAATGACTTACCAATGGGTGTTTGAGATATCAATTTGGCACCACTTTAGTGCCATTCATCGCTCTTCAAAGCTCCATAAAACAAAATCATTCGTCTAACACATTCCCGACATCTTAACGCAGATGGTATTGATTACTGTGACATGTTTGTGTTAAACCGGTTTGAAGGTACATTCACTAGAGTAATAGTCAAAGATGCACTCTTAAGTACTGCCAGATAAGGTTTACCACAATTAATAATATTGTTTCAATATTCCTAAAAGAATGAATAAATGTCGAAAAGAATGGTTCTTATGAAGGATATCGAGTTAAATTTGAAAGAAATGAGCATTACACACGGTATTTCTTCCTTATGAGACTATAGTAGACCACAATGAATCTTTTAGCATTTACCAATCATTTAATATTTTTTTGCGCTTTCTGCTATTAAAAACACGGTTACAATCTTGTTATCAGTAATAAATATTTTCAATAAATGCATTATTTAGTATGTAGTTAAAGGTTTATCAGTCACAACTGATGTTTGTTATATATGTGTATGTATTGATTTTGAATAACAGTGTCACTAAACAAAAATTAAACAAATTTACGCAATTTCACAACCTTTTTTTCCAGTTCTTCTGGATTACCCTGTACCCCCTACCTCGAAACGAAAAGTTAACTTGGACGGCATCGGTACGTTGTGGTTGGGGGGGGGGGGCACTAGTGCAATTGCAAAATTAATTTTGATGCGTGAGGGATATACTTAAGCGACGATGTTAACCATTGCTTCAATATTTATGCATGCATATGTACTTGTTGGCATTTTGGGTGCCTCATTTCTACATCAAAAATGCTCAACCAGGTATGAGTTTATTGTATAAGTTATATCTCGTAGTTTGTAAAATGTGGTTCTTAAGCAAATTTGTTTGAAATACGAAATAAAAGGTGTTGCTTCCAAGGTATGCATGATCAAAATATCCATAAATTATGTATGAGTCCCTTTTGCTGAGTGGTTATGCTATTTATTTGTCCATGACGTAAAAAGCGTAGGTTCACCCCTGATTAAAACAAGACTTTATTTGCATACTTTCATTGTATTTTGTTCTGCAATTTCAATATCAAAGAGTTAACTAATTATTTCAGACACATTACCTGGAAAATGATTATTTGGTGCCAATGAGGTACGAGTCCCTTTAAGAATGACAAAGTGTTTTTACAATCAGCTAGATAACAAGTTCATTTTTTTCCACATATACAAGATGATTTACAAGTAATCATCATATGTGTATTTTTGCTTCACTGCTATCTTGTAGGATGACTGGCTTATATACTACTACCGGGTATGTAGTAAAGTGACAACATGGCATTAATTACCAATAGCGTTTATTTTGTAATGCAAAATTCACCAGCCTTACATTTTTGTACAGTTCGATATTTTTTTCTAAAACATATACTAGTATTACTGTTTGAGGAAGGCATTTCATTGGCACATGATGCATGTTAACATTCTAAAATGCCTTCCAGCATTTTTAATGGTGTTTAGCTTGGACCAGCTCAAAACCAAATAATAGGGGTTGGAAAGTCTTTGGTTTAGGAGTTAAAAAGTCTTTAATATGGTTATTAAAATAATTCAACCAGGGGTTGAAAAGTCTTTGATATAGGAGTTAAAAAGTCCAAACAGGTAGGGGTTGAAAAGTCTTTGAAATAGGGGTTTAAAAGTCTAAGGGTTGAAAACTAAAAAGTGTTCTTTTTTAGAAGGGTTGAAAAGCCTCTTGGGGTTGAAGGTCCTGCTCCCCTGCAGAACAGTGTGTATGAAATAAACTATTATCTTAGGTAAAACATTTCATATGGATTTCCATCAATTAATTACATCTTCATTTAAAATCAAGAAAATGGTACATTTTTTGTGTAAAGGTACTGACAACCGAAATAACATTTTCAAGCGTAAAAGTGAGTATAGCTTTGGTCCCAAAATGAATAAGTTCTTAGTAGTTTGTAACCACAACTTAATCGATTAAAAATGGCGTCTGAGGAGATGAAACTAGTGTAAAGATATTTAACAATTGGAATTTGTGTCACTGGTTGAGTAAGAATACTTCAGGTAATTTTTGATATGATTTATTGCATTCAAATTCATTAAAAGATGCTTAAATCTTATCGCTAAGATATCAGCACAGAAGTATAAGCTTGAAATTGGATGGATACAATGTCAGGACACAGGTAAACAATAAAACAAAACTTCAAATATATTCCTAAATAAATAAATAGGTATTCTTTTAAGAGATTTAGGAAAGTTGAAATATTTTCCCATTAAAATTTATTGCCAGAACTTCCAATTGGATTAAGCCCATTGCCAATGTTACCAATTGGAAGATTCCAATGGGACAATGTTCCAATTGGAGTTTTCCAATTTCCTGACTTTTCCCATATTGAATTGTGGGAAATATCCAATTGGAAAAAATGGTCAACGGGATTTATTTTTACAAAAAATGATAAAAAGTACTATAAACGCACTTTTTCTAGATAACAGTTTAACCATTAATGATAATGATTGTTATTAATCACTAATTCCGTTTTTGAAAATGTGGGAGAATTTTCCAACAAAAAATGGGAAGGCCATTTTCCAATGGGAGTCCCATTGGAAAAAATTACTTTAAATGCAGAAAAAACATATTTCTAAATTAAATTTCAGGAAACAAAAAAAATATCTCTTATTAGTATTACCTAACACATATTAAAAATACAAAAATAAAAAACATTGGGTGAAAAACAAAGAAAATAAGTTTGCGAAAATTCCGGATTTGCAAACTTATTCCGGATTCTGTTAATATTTAAATCAAATAAGTTGCATGTGAAACGCTTAACAAAGGCGAAATATAATTGTAGGTTAAGGAGGCGGCCACTGTGAACAAAAAACCAAAACGGAATTATTTAAATAACGCAATTGATATTTTAGAGATATATTTAGAGTAAAAAAGAGCCTTCTTAAACTTTTATTTTATATACACGATATCATGATTGTATCCATGTGCTTTTAGCACTCAATATTCAAAATGTTTGTTTTCTAAATGCCTTTTAATTACATTAACACTATTTAAACATAATCATGAATAATACAATATAGAAACAATAAAATGACGCGTTATAGATGAGTTAGTCTTGATCTAGTTCTACGGTGATTCAGTGTGGTACACAGGATCTCCTAAAGCATGTTCCTGTGTTGCGAAGAACTCAATGTCAGCATACTACGTCGGCGTATTCTTTTTCATTGACGGAACTCTAGCGTTAGTTTCCTGTAGGAACGTGATGTCTAACTCGGCGTTCTGATGGCCGGCATCGGTTGCTGGAATATACACATTATATCACATTAGTTATCTCTTAAGAAACCTCGCAACGTGAAGTTGCCAGTGTTTCAATCCCCGGTAAGTCTGCTGCCTCTGCACAACAGCGTGCTGGACTCCTTGTTGTAAGTTGTAATGTGTAGCACTTCATAATCCGACGAGGTGTCTGTTTTCAGGTATAATTCATTGCTATTATTTATAAAAGCTGATTTGGAAAGGTAATGTGTATTATACTAGTATCTAGAGAGCATAAAGTATAATACTGTACACAAATTCCATATGGCAGATTTGCACATTTATGTGACTTTTATAATTTTTCCATCAATAACATAGAATAAATAAACGTTTTTTTGTGTGTTTTATATCAAAATATAGAACTCGCCGGGATACAAATGTCATCTAAAACGTTTCACAAATGTATTAACGTTCATTATTCCATTAGTTTTGGGTTACAAAAACTGAATATTTGAATATCGAATGTTAAATTGCACTTATATAATTCATTTGGCTATGTTTATATAATTCATTTGGATTTTTTTATATATTTCGTATATATATGTTTATAAAAGTCATTTGGATATGTTTATAAAATTCATCGTAAATGTTTTATAATTTATTTGGAATGGTTTATTCAAGAAATGTCATGAGTGTGATGCTTTGACGCGTAATTTTGTATTTAAATTGCTAGTACAGTACAGTGCCAGCAGTACAATTGAAGCAATTAACATGTATCCTACGTACCAGTAAAGTGCAAGGCAAATTGAACACCTTTCATTATCCAAAACTATTCATATTGAATGATACATGAACATGACTGCTGTTGTTTGGTTAAAGTTGTTGCGCATTTTATTGGTACACAACTGTTTGGAAAACACTGCCATTTCATAATTTTGATAAAACAATAAATTGAATCGTGCTTTAGAACTGATGATACCAATTCCCACTCACAGACATACACCAAAATTTGTTAATTCTGAAAAGTAAGAACTTTTAACAGAAACTATACTAATTAAAAATGCCTTCCTTTAAGCTTTTTCAAACCATATTAAGAATGATGAGTTCATGTTAATGTGGATTTTGTTTGTACTAAGAGTTTGCAAAACTATTGAAATTTAAATGCATTGCAGTACTCATTCAATATTTTATTCCGAGCTTATGACATGAATAACTTACAAAATACAAACAGCCAGATCACCAGTTCCGGACACCCGAGTACCTAGGTACAGTCACAGTATAATATTGATACACACAGCCAGATGACCAGTTCCGGATACCCGAGTACCTAGGTACAGGCAATCGTAAAACATTGATGCACACAGCCAGATGACCAGATCCGGACACCCGAGTACCTAGGTACAGTCAATGGTATAACATTGATGCACGCAGCCAGATGACCAGATCCGGACACCCGAGTGCCTAGGTACAGTCAATAGTATAACATTGATGCACACAGCCAGATGACCAGATCCGGACACCCGAGTACCTAGGTACAGTCAATGGTATAACATTGATGCACACAGCCAGATGACCAGAGGCGGACACCCGAATACCTAGGTACAGTCAATGGTATAACATTGATGCACACAGCCAGATGACCAGATCCGGACACCCGAGTACCTAGGTACAGTCAATGGTATAGCATTGATGCACGCATCCAGATGACCAGATCTGGACAAGCGAGTACCTAGGTACAGGCAATCGTATAACATTGATGCACGCAGCCAGGACAAGCGAGTACCTAGGTACAGTCAATGGTATAACATTGATGCACACAGCCAGATGACCAGAACCGGACACCCGAGGGCCTACGTACAGTCAATAGTATAACATTGATGCAAACAGCCAGATGACCAGATCCGGACACCCGAGTACCTAGGTACAGTCAATGGTATAACATTGATGCAAACAGCCAGATGACCAGATCCGGACACCCGAGTACCTAGGTACAGTCAATGGTATAACATTGATGCACACAGCCAGATGACCAGAGGCGGCACCCGAATACCTAGGTACAGTCAATGATATAACATTGATGTACACAGCCAGATGACCAGATCCGGACACCCGAGTACCTAGGTACAGTCAATAGTTTAGCATTGATGCACACAACCAGATGACCAGATCCGGAAAAGCGAGTACCTAGGTACAATCAATGGTATAACATTGATGCACGCAGCCAGATGACCAGATCCGGACAAGCGAGTACCTAGGTACAGTCAATAGTTTAACATTGATGCACACAGCCAGATGACCAGATCCGGACAAGCGAGTACCTAGGTACAGTCAATGGTATAACATTGATGCACACAGCCAGATGACCAGATCCGGACACCCGAGTACATAGGTACAGTCAAAGGTTTAACATTGATGCACATAGCCAGATCACCAGATCTGGACAAGCGAGTACCTAGGTACAGTCAATGGTATAACATTGATGCAAACAGCCAGATGACCAGATCCGGACACCCGAATATTTAGGTACAGTCAATAGTATAATATTGATGCACACAGCCAGTTGACCAAATGCAGGCACCAAAGTATCAAGATGCAGAACATGGCATTAAGTTGATGCAAACTGCAAGATGACCAGATCCGGACACCCAAGTACCCGGGTATTATCCATAAAATACTCATGTGCATTTGCAATAAAATTATGTAATCAAAAGAGGCAATATTATTAACCAAACGGGTTTTAAGTTAAATTTTTATATCGTATTCGTGACAGTCCGTGGTCTTGACTTAGTCATCCATAGACAACTATTAGGTCAAAGATTGTATCGAAAAATAGAAAACTCTATTGCTGAATTAATATATAATAGCGTTTCGAATAATTTCAATCAGGTGCTTAATGTGTGAGATATCTTATTCGCACCATGTTTTTAAGTAATTTTCAAGGGCTAGTTTATGATATCAGTTAATAGTCTTGTAATGTATGCGCACGCTAGTAATTTCAGAGTTTAGCTCCGTTTACTTCAAACCGCACTGGTATGGAAGTTATTGAATAGACGAAAACAAAGGAAACACTCCCAGCATAGTACAACTATATGGTATGTAGCGGTTTTGATTGTTCTCCCAATGTCAGTTCAAATTATTAATCATAGGGCAATAGACCGCCATGCCCACAATTTGCTTTATACACATAGGTAAAAATATTCAAAAGGTCGAGTGTATAGACTACTGTTTTTCAAATATCTACTATAAAATAAGTTTTCAAAATTGCTTTACCATGGTGTTGATCACGATTAAGACATCTTTTTCAGAACCTAAAGATATCATACTTTCGCTTCCATCGGTCGATTAATTGAGTTTTTGGGTTTTGCCTAACGCTTACGCAATATCGCCGATGATACACGATTTTAGACGGACACCTGAGCTATTGATTTATGCTGGTGCAATAGTTGCGTAATTATCAGGGTTTTTTCCGGTTTTTATTTATATTACTCACTGAGCATTGAAGAACGTAACAAAAACATGTTTTCAATGTATTGATATTGATAAGTAATTGGTTATGAAACCTTTATTTATTGCCTTGTAGATGTTGTTTGTTTGGTTTACTGAGAGTCAGTTTTTTTTTCTTTTATACGTGTAAATGTTAAAATAGCAGCTGTTGTATAATTCTGGTGTCATTCCTGTAGTTTATGTTGCATTATTTTCCGTGATTTATCAAATGTTCTATTTCTCACGCGCATAGTGTTCAGAAGCCTTTTTTGCACGTTTCCGGTCATTATTCGCTGACAATAATGGTCCAACAACCAGCGATAATCATGATTCAACTGTCATCGTTTTGTGTGGTTACATTTACTATTTTCAATACTTTAAATCAATGTCGACTTCCGAACCATTGTTCGTCAATGAGACAGTGGGGACAAATCCTCCTATGATACAATTAGCTTGTGACACATGTCCAGCTTATACCATTCACATCTCGGATTTACGTTGGTCAGTGTATTGACGTACATGAACGCGCAGGTGTTGTTGGTATCTTTTGATGTCTGGATTTGGTAAGCCGTTCCTTTATTCATTTTTTTTTGACAGCTGATGTAAAAGTAGTTGTGTCAAAGTTGTAATTTTAAAGTTGACGCGTGTTTCAGAACTCTAATTTAGATATGAAGTAATAGTTGGTTAAAGTGGACACATACTTACAGTTGTAACAAAAAGCAGAAATTGAATAAGTTGGGACTAATAACATCGTTTGTACCCATTTTAAGAAGGCTTCTTAGTACCTGACTGACTGATTTAGTCAACAGTCGGCCATGAAGGTCAAAATGGGACGAGCTGAATGTCGAGCCAATTCAATCTTTTGATTAAGAATTAAACTGTATGGCAACCAAGCTCAGAAATACACCTTTGCATTGCGACATTATTTTATGTCAAAAAAGGTGCCGATTTCTGATGTTTGGTTTTCAAAATCTAAACCATCCCTTCTCTTAGCGTGTGGTTGGTTAGATCAAAATAACACTACGTATATTACATAAATCTGAATTGGTACATTGTGGTTCACAATTTCAGCTATTTTTGGTTACATCTGTTCAGCCAGAAATCATTATGGAACGATATCATTGGTAGGACCAGCTTTTGTAAACAGAGAGTTTACATTGAAAGCATCACCGTTCTATCCCTGGGGATGTGACGTAGAATGAAGATACATAATGGAAGACGGCACACAATTTCAAACATTGAATGGGCAACACGTTGAAAGTTATTCGGAGGATGGGTCATTCTTTCTGCAATGGTGAGCTTCAATTGAATACAACAGATCCGACTTCTACGCCGGATGTTCTACAAACAAAACAATAAGAACACGCTTAATATCTTTAAATATGAAAGGTAAATATTAAAGTCCATAACAAGGTGTTAACTAAACTTATCTATATGAATAAAAAGTGTGTGAGATGATCTTTGTTTCTTCTTTGTTTGTTATTTGGATTTAAATTTTAGGGCCTTCTTACATAAATAAATGTGTTTATCTTACTATTTGGCTTGTCCATATGGTTTCTACTGCTTGTTTCATCTAAATATCTTAATGGACACAAGCAAAAAAGATTCAGTTATGATGATTAAGCTTATATACATTTTAATTAGATATTGTTGGAACATGTGGAGCTCTCGTGCTTCTAGGCCCGATTGTTCGCGACGAGGAAGTCAAACTTGGATATTTTCCGTCCGAATATTCTACACAGCGTCAAACGTACATTGGACGAACATGGAAGAAAACTCTTGAGGAAATAGGGCTACGGAAAAGTTCTAACGAAGAGGAAATAGTTTCTGAATATTTCTACATTTTAATATTATTTAACTTCGAAGACAGAGATGAAGGAAAATATTTTTTAAGTTGCAATCAAAGTGGCACCACTGATTCTGTGCAGCTTCGTATTCCAAGTACCTTGCTTTTACTCCTCCGAGTATTTTAAATTTTAATTAATAGTTTTATTTTGATATGTTAGATTGGAATAATCAGAAGTCAGATAAGGACAAGAAGGATAAATAATGTCGCCAGAAAATAAATGCATGGGAAGCAATGTTATGACCATTCAGTTTGTATTTGTGCCTTTAAAGTTTACATGAGTTTTTTACTTTAATAATTTTCAGAGCCACCGAGTTATCCAGTTATCGGTCCTAAATCTGCTGACTTTAATACAACAGAATGCATTTATGTTGATATTGGCTCCGACTTGTATTGCAAATCTGAAAATGGAACAGAACCCGTAAAAGTAATACTTTTACTTGGCCAGGATTTATTTGTTCATGCTGAAAGGAAAGGGGACAAAGGCTTATATCGCTTCCATAACGTTCATCAACAAATGAATGGACTGTCGAGACTGAATGTGACATGCCTAGTTTCAAATGCAGCCCTTGAAACACCATACAAAGTGCACGGCATTCTATGTAATGTAGGTAAGCATGATTCATAGTGTCAAGCTATGACTCGTAATTTGGGGGAGTTTAATAATATTGGATCATGCATTATTTTCGATGTGTTGAAAATCTTTCTTTTAATTCCAGAGATAGGTAGCATGCCCGAGCTAACTGTTCCTAAATTCCTTTTTGGTGAAAGCTCTACATCAATATGTAATGTGCGCAATGCTGTTCCAGCTCCGGCAATAGAACTACACATTGGCAAGGTATTGCTATCAGATGTGAAACAAAATGATTCATTTAATGGATCTTCTCATACGTTTACTAGCATAGCAACGATGAACAAAACTAACAAATTTGGAATGGAAAAAATGTGCTGCACCAGGAAAAGCAAATACGATTCTGATATTAAAATTGTGTCAGTATGTCAAAAGATTAATATGAAATGTAAGTTAGTTGGATCGATTTCGAGTTTGAGTAAAGTATTTAATTTTTTAGAAATTGATGGCACTTTGTCGTAATTTTTTGTTAAACAAATGTAACATATATAACTGTGCAAATCAATAATAAAATATACAAAGACACTTCCATTCGATTTGAATTAATCGACCTAGTATAAAATGTACCTACGTTCAAATATACTATGTATAACTTAAGTAGATAACACTACACTTCTGTACTATGAAAACATATAAATGCTGTCTTTTATATTTATGTTTCAGTTCCCCCAACTGACATTTCGATTTCCGTTATCAAAACACATGACTACAACAACAATATTTCTGCCTGTATCTTAGATGTATCTTGTCAAACAAATCAAATCCACCTTGCACGATTAAATGGTCAAACGACAACGACAATTTAAGATGTATTTATAGCAGAAATTGGACCAATAAGGGACACGGAAGTTACCGTTCCTTTTCCAACATGCTTTACAAAGTGACAAAAGACATGGCTGGGGGGACAATTACATGTTCAACAAGATGTGATAATTTTCCATTCCATCTAAATAAAAATGACACAGTATATTTTTCAGGTACGTTCTCGATCTTACTTATGTGGACTTTCTTTCACACTACCAATTGAATAGTGACGTCTGTTCTCGTGTACAAATTTCTCCAAAAGGGGTCCGTCTTCCATATTGTTCTTATTTTCATTAACTGTTTTACCCACTCCTAACAATAGTTATAACAAATGAATTATCTATTTTTTCTAATTTATATGTTTGACTAGCTCCCAACAACAGTTGACAAGTTAGATAATTCCCTTAAATGGTTTAATTAAAACTATCGTTCATTCAAAAAACTATTTACCACGCTATTCTGCTAATGGTCGTTTTCAATAACATTGAAAATCGAACAGTTTTCCGATCTGATATATCCGTATATCATATGACATAACCTTTATTATCTGCAAAATAATTCATTTTTTCCCAATGTCTTCATTTCAGATTCTCACTCATCAAAATACAAAAATACAATAGCATTGTTTATGTGTTTTTCTTTCATGCTTTTCGATGAAATATTGAGATTTATCAGTGGAATAACAACAGTGAAAATATCAATTTGATATTTATACTTTCTACACTACATTGCAGGTGGTCCGACTTTGCATTTGAACACGACATCATCTATTAATTTATATCCGAATATAACAGTGATCGGAAAATGCTTTGTTGCAATAGTACAAAGCAATGGACGCTTCGATGGGAAGATGACACTAACACTGAAATAAAGACTTGTAAACAAGCAGAGGAATGCCTGTTGATATTGAATTATACGGGAAATGAAGAAATTACATACATTTGCACAGCATGGAAATCATACGCTTTTTTTGAGAAAATCCTTGACAGTTTTAAACATAATGACAAAAGGTTTTTAATAAAAAAATCCAAATGTATATTGTAAATGATATCAAAAGCTGGCATCAATCATTCTGCGCCGATGGCACGATCAATTAAAAACTTATTTGTACATGTAATCCCTTATTTTCATTTATTCCTTTTTACATTTCAAATATTCTGAACAATCAGTTTGATTGAGAGTGACAGTTCTTTGATAGCCGTGTTAAATTCCGCACAGTAAATGTTTGTATCTTTTGCTATTGTGAGTATTTATATAGAAATACATAAAAATTGGAAATTGAATGTCTGTTACGAATAACAATATATTGATATGTTTTTCTGTGCTACTACCATCCGAAGATAGCATGAAGGTCCATTTAATAAATAAGATAACTCCAATTACTGGTTAAATAGGTTAAATAAGATTGTTTTAAGTATATTGCAAACATAAATAATAAATAAATATAAAATAATTAATGGCCAAAACAACATAATTACAATACCGTACTTGCCAGGATGGAGTACATGTGCAGCAATTGCTTTCTATTTGCAGAAGCAACAACCAAACCTGCACAAGATATTACCCAACAGTGGTACATGTCGGTCATTTACGCCGTAACGGGAACAGTTGTAGTTTTAACACTAGCAACGTTTACCGGTCTTCTGTGTAGGCGATGCAAAACTCATGGTAATTGTGTAGATCTATACTTTATTGAATTTGAGGCATTGAAAACAATATGTTTTATTGATATATATCTGTTTTCCTCGGTCATTGGTCACAATGATTTATTGAAAAATACCATCTAATTAAGTTCATTAAAACTCAAGGTAAGCTATTTGTAATCGTCTGTTTCCCGTTGATAATGTATCACTCAGTAAAGCAATGTTGGACTCGTGTTCACTTATATGTGGCAGAGAGTCATGTCAGATTAAGTCAACTCAAGCGTCGACTTGAGAAATTAAAAAAAAAAGATTATATTAGTCTATCTATGTTGCGCCACTGCTAAAATCAGCACAATCTCTGCATACGTACAATCATAATTGAAGCTTGAGAAAGTGCAACCAGTTTGGCTATATAATGTCGGGTACATCAGCAGGGAACTAGATCGAAGGTAAGAGAAAGTTGGTTAAACGATATTGCAAAATCGATTTCACTTAATCGATAATACAATGGAAGCTATGGAAACATGTTCATCACACAAAAAATCTTATGTAATCTTTCAACAGCACAAGGATCTAAAGTATAAACGTGCACACAAATACATACATGATGTTTATAGGTGAATCTTGGGCCGATCATTAATCGGTTGAGAGGAATGTGCTGGAGTAATTTCATATGTTATAAAGTCATATTTGGTGAATTTTGCTAACATCGGTTAATTTCGCTTATCAAGTCCGCAATAAAAGGAAAAACATAAATTGTTGAAGTTCACGTGATACAATTGGCATTGCGATGAGTGAGAGATTTTGGTCGAGTGTTTTTGAATTAACAAACATTTTTTTTTTTTTTTTAATTCTTTGACATAGTTAAAGAAACGCTTCTACGCCGAAGAACTGCAGGTAGAGAGCGGAATACACATTGGTACGATGATATTCAGTCTAATTTAGAGACAACTGCGCTTCACGATCTAGTAAGAGTTCCTTTAATTATAACCATCAAATGTAATGTCTTCTCGCCTAAGACCAATATATTTTACCACCTCAGCGTTTCCGACTTAATTTCATATCGATGTTGCTATTCGTGAAATATTACGTTATTTAAAAAAAAGGTTTAATGACTGAACTTGCAATTGATTCTTGTATATCACACGTATTCAAATACATGTAGCATTGACCTTGTACATGAATGGCGTTTAACCATTTGTTTTGAGCGTTACATGAAAAGGGTGAGGTACACGCTATACACCTTTCGTAGCTGAAACCTTCAGTGGCTTGTTTCTGTAGCTTTTCATATAAATATTCATACCACTCGAGAGCGAAGCGGTTTCATTCAACACTTGAGATATCGTGTGGTTAGAAGCCACTGAGGGTTTCATGTGTGTGTGCGAGTCACTGTACATCAGCAGCTACCATCAGCGTAAAGTTCTATAATTTATATGGCAATTTGCTACGATAAGTAGTTTTTGTTTGTGCCTCGTAATAATCATATTATGTTACTCAAAATGCAATTCGTTCAAACAATATTGTCATAAATACCCTTTTTCATGGATATGAATATAGTCAACCAAAAATATTTGATAGTCTTTCTTTACTTTAAAACACAAACAAACATTATATTTATCAAATATAGCTTTATTTACATTCGAAGGGAGGAGTGTCTGCAAGTGCAGTCGGGAATAAAGACGCACCACCACTTTTAGATATGGAAGGAAACCAAGTCCGTTCAAACGAGAATGTCAGCCACAACGAATATGTGGACACCCCATCCGCACAAAGAGACCGTCGGACAAACGCACCGAATGCCAATTATATCCATTCTGTTTAACCGATTTAGTTACTGATCAAAATATTTACTAAATTGGCAGATTTGTGTCATTTGGAATTGATAAAGTCATAATAATTTCGCTGATCGTTTCAAGACCGTGACTTGATAATTTATTGTTAGTAAATGTATTGATATTGTTTTACGTGTTGTTCTGTTATGCACTTTTGGCATGTAATTCATTAACACTTGTGCATTAATATTAGATAGCTGTTGGAAATTGCTTTGCACATATTTGTTAATCATTTGTTATTTCCCAATCGGGGCGTGTCATTATAAATATATCCTTTATATATCAACCCAATCGATGTGTTTATAGTATTTACCAAAACGCATTTTAGCTTTATTTTCATTAAGATCAAATTTGGACAAACTTACTCATTCCTTGTAGTTACGTTTGTTCGATACAGTGTATTGGTGTCTTTTCTGATTGAATCGTAACTCCGTAAATCGTACATAGCTTGTTTCTGTTCGTTGAGTGGTAAACGTTTGTTAATTTTGCAATATTTGGACAAGTTTACTGATCAGATCTTGTAAACCGGATTAACCCAATTCCAAAGGTAACTCAGCTGTTTGCTGTCATTCGCTGAACATTTATTTATCAACGATACATTGGTATTTAAAATACACTGGAACTAAGAGGTATTTCCTTATTGTATTTTGAACATATCGTTGATTGATTAATAGGTTTTTGATTCGTTTACCATAAACCACATGACAGTACATAAATGTTTTGCTGTTGTGTTGGCCCATGTAGTTCACATTTGTATTGCGATGGTGCAAATGTTGAGCTTGATTACTAGATTCGATATTGCAATTACCAACATAAACTAAACTGACTACTATGAATATAATAACAAACATGAGTGTGTGTTTGCTTTTTGTTTAAATATTAACAAATGAATGTAATAACAAACTTGTTATGAGTGTTTGTTGTTTGATAGTTTCAAAGTACAACTGTTTATGTAGCTGTTTTTTATTATTTTACGAAAAGTATTATTTATAAACAATGTAAAACATGACTTTATTACAAACTGGTCATTTTTGCACGCCTGTGTACGAAATAAAATGTACTTAAGCATATGTTCTTCGTCGCTGATTATGTACAAAGATAGCTGTAAACGCAATGTGAACATCATCTAGCCTACAATTGCAAGAAATCGAAAGTGTTTAATTAGCTAGGTTCTTAACCAAACTTCATGAAAGTATGTAGATGCGTTTAATATCACGCCCATTAGCTTACCAATAATAGTTGGACTATGATTGCATTGGAAAACACATAATCAATTTTCGTCAACAATTGGCTCTTCGGGTTTGTTCAACTTATATATTAATGATATTGATGAAATGTTGACCTCAAAAGAGTACCGTTTATCAACAAAGGCCAATCATCAAGTACTGCCCTATCATGCTTTATATTCGTCTAAGGACAACGTGTAATGGCTCCTAAAAATTGCTTGTTGAGGACGATTGAAGTACACTATAGATGATAGCATACACATTTGACCTATAAACCAATTTACGTATTAAATAAATAAACGCAATCTCTATTCTAAATAACTCGTGTTTCAACCAATATCAATATCAAATCAATATTTTAAGATATCTGACATTATGACGAAAGAAAGTGTCAGAGTCCTTGGCCTCCTGTCAAAGAATGATAGGCTTTGAGCATCAGGCAAATGATGATTGCTAAATAATAAGAATTTCAGCAGTATGCATATGACGTATAATGACCACAACCAAACTAGTTATTTTATTAGAGGTAAATTAGCAATGGTTAAAATTGGATAAATCATTCTAAATACAAATAGTGTAAAAACACTGTACAAGATAATACGAAAATTAATTTTAACCCTAGAAAAAAGAAAAAAAAGATTACTCAAAACAATAGAATAAAATATAACACCCAATAAGTCAGCATTAAGAGTTTAGACACTAAAACATCAACAAGTAAGTATTTTATATGAGTAGTACTAGTTAGAAACATGGTCGCGGTTTTTGGTTCACATTGCAATAGAAACAATTGATTTAAATACATTTTGTCAGTGATTTTGGTCAATTTGTCAGCAGAATTAATGAAAAAAGCATTTTTTGTAATCACCTTATACCCGATTCAACATGTCATGGAAGTAATACTTCGCTTTGAAGTGCATTAGCTATGTAATGAACAAGTCTTTTATAATCCAAAAAGGTTATAAAGAACATTTTCGATTAAAACCGTTGATGATACAGTGTGAAATCTGACAGAAACGTGTCTAGGAAAGTAAATGTCATATATCACAAGATTAATAAATATTTCAAGAATGCCATGAATATCCATTCGACGGGAGGGATGTTCGTGTATTACAATCACAAGAAGGAAACATCAATGAGCTACTGAAATGAAGCTGTCATATAAAATGGGATATTATTTGATAATGAAGGGATAATATATACATTTGTATGTTTTTATTGAATAAATGTACATACAAAGCCTTGTAAATTTTGTTATTCAATCAATTCTAGCTCCGTCTATCCTATCACTTCATGTCTCAAGTCTTTCGAATGAAAATATATTGATATTTAAGTTTGGCGTTCGCGCGTAGCCACGGGTGAAACATTTACCTTTGATGGTCACGTGGACATGAAATTTGGAAGGCATAACTTAAATGTGAATTTCGAGAGGTTTTTAGTTGTATTCGCTTTGTTTCCTGTTCCTGATAGTTTATATACAAGACACAAGCTTCTAGTCTTTTACAATGTCTCCCGATAATCGTTTAGTTCCTCAGGCGGTAAGTCAAGCCTCAACAAGATCACCTAGAAACTCGTCCAATAGTCCTCGCATTTGTACACACAAGTCACTACATATGAATTAATTTATTCATTCTACAATCTTAGCAATGAAATGTCTCCAAGTTGAAGCAAAACTCATTGATACTGTTTCTCGTTTTGGAGCTTGCTTAAGTTCGGATATTCCGAAACCAAATAATCTATATAAATATGGAAAACGCCGATTACAGTTCATTCACACTCGCATATGCAACGAACCATCTATTTGTTAAAAATATAATTCCTTAATTCCGCTGTTCGTGAGGATTTCAGGAAGTGCCATATTTTTACTGATCAGAGGCCTTATGCTCAACTCTTAAGGGAAGCTTTGACTATCAAAACACTCAGTAATTTTATATAAAGTGATTCGACCCGTACAGAAGTGAAAATTAAGACATTGCTCAGTGCAGTTCACCTGTTTATTTAAATGTCAGAAAGATTTGATAGACAGTGATCAGCCACATCCAACAACCTATAAGTACTTTCCCAAGGCCTGAAATGTTATCTTTCTCTAAGTACTGGTTGGAGAGCAGTAGCCGGCAGAAAGCAGTAGCCGGCAATCGCTTTTTATTCGTGTTTTTTTTTTAAATCTTCTTTAAAAAGGTGAGAATGGTAAATCCAAGCAACACCAGTTGCATCGAATCAAACACAAAGCGTACGTTTAAACATTTTATTTACAAAAAGTATTGGAAATGTCAACTTTCTAGTGGGGGATGATCACGTGAATGTTACTGCGCATGTGCAATTGAATAAATTTGCATATCTAATTATAGCACTAGCATTTACCGACAGTCAAGTGTTGGTTATGAACGATTATTCGTCGATGAATCACAGCAAAATGTATTTTTAAAAAAAGCCTGTGATGTTTTCATATTGCTCGTCAATCGCTTTCAAACAATATTGAGACATATTCAAAATTTTATGTATCTATGGTGTTTTTAGACTCGTTGTTAAAGCGAGACTACTCCAGCGCTCGGTTGCCAGTATTACTTCCCTGTTCAATAGAGGCGCCCCATGGGGAAATTATACTTAATAAGCCGATAAATATCGGTTGTATAGTCAAGGAGCGGTACTGAAATAAAACTGCCGTGTACTGCTTATCATAATCCGTAAATTGGCATTAACTGATTACCCCCTTTGTGGCCCCAATTAGGCACGCGCTTCGTGACGACACAAATTTTGATATTGTAAAGTTAGTAGACCTTGACCCCTAGTTTAATAAAATGTAAGTATTATTTCCGTTACATTTCGATCTACCGAGAAAATCTTCAAAAACAGGCAAAAACTGCCGGCTACTTCTCTCCAACCAGTATATGTATCTGCACTCCGAAACGAACATGTACACGCAATCGAACACGACTTACATTTGTGGGAGCAATATGTAGACTTTTGAACATTAGGGTCCCATTGGGGTACCAGTAATACGGGTGTAATAATTATCCAGTCAAGTGAGTGTTAAAGTCCTCTTGTCGTCGTCGTCATTGGCGTCGTAGATGAAGTCGTATTCCTGATATTTGAACATTGGAATACAATCAAAACCGTTTAAGATATTCAACTGAAACTTGGATGCTATATTACGAAGACAAATATGCTCAAGTTTAGCAAGGCATATAAATCCAACTGATAGTATTGAGATATGAGCCTTTTTCACGTTGTTGACGTTGTTTTACTTGGGTTTAAATGACGTATGTTTCGTATATTTCACAAATAGTGTTTTAATCATCATAATATATGGTGGATGCATTTCGTTAATTTACCAGTATATTTTTAGATAGTGTCGAATAACTGCATCGCTGTTTAAAATTAATGGCTATGCTACTGCTGCAACTCAATACAACGAAATCAATTTGAGCAAGGCATCTAACCCCATTGGGGTACCAGTAATACGGGTGTAATAATTATCCAGTCAAGTGAGTGTTAAAGTCCTCTTGTCGTCGTCGTCATTGGCGTCGTAGATGAAGTCGTATTCCTGATATTTGAACATTGGAATACAATCAAAACCGTTTAAGATATTCAACTGAAACTTGGATGCTTATATTACGAAGACAAATATGCTCAAGTTTAGCAAGGCATATAAATCCAACTGATAGTATTGAGATATGAGCCTTTTTCACGTTGTTGACGTTGTTTTACTTGGGTTTAAATGACGTATGTTTCGTATATTTCACAAATAGTGTTTTAATCATCATAATATATGGTGGATGCATTTCGTTAATTTACCAGTATATTTTTAGATAGTGTCGAATAACTGCATCGCTGTTTAAAATTAATGGCTATGCTACTGCTGCAACTCAATACAACGAAATCAATTTGAGCAAGGCATCTAACCTTTGCTTTAAATGAGACTTCGCCAGATTGCATTTCTCTTGAGCTCAGAAGCTCACAGAAACGGGGGCGGGGTGAGTATTTAACTGCCTCAAAAGCCAGGCGGCGCGCGAAAGCCACTACAGCCGTTTACCGACATTTTCATCACAAACAGCCGGAAGTTACTTCCCCACCAGAGTTCAAACAGTAAAGAGTGACACAACAAAATGAACAGCGAACATTTCATGGGGAAATATGCATAGGACATACCGAAATATATATAACAAGATCACCTCAATTCCATTTATTATGACTGCATTATCAGTGGTTATGGTATTTACTTTCATTTTGATTTCAACCAGAGGAATGAATAATAGCTACACCACTATAATCATTAAAACATAATCGGTGGATTGTTTTGTATTGCAGTGAGTTGAAAATATCGATTTGAAGCAGTCAGCAATTTTGTTTCATTTAAACACAAAATAAATACAGAAATTAAATATAATTCACTATGACCAAGCGATAAAACAGTTATAAGATAGTATAAGCACGTTATGTTTTAGAGATATTAACTGACATAAATACTTAAACTCCTCTGCGTTACATTGCGTTTAAACAAGAACTGGATTATAAACAGAGCAATTTTATAACAATTTAACATTGACGTTTGCCCTTGAAAGAATATGTTTGGTATAGAGCGTTACGTAACCAACAGATCTGTAAGTCATCGACCCAAAGTTGAGTTTCACTGTTAATAAGGCAATGGTTATAACAAGGACAATCAGAGTAGACGTAAAGTAACTCATATCCTGTTCAAGGTAAACCGAACCTCAGCCGTTGTAATAATCGCCAATATCAAAGTCAATCATAAGATGATTGCTCTAATGAGGTTTATCTTTTTAATTTTATAATTGGGACAAGTGTGAAGTTATTCTTATACAACTAGTTGTAGTCCCCAGTAGACTCGTGGTCCAGTGAAATCGTGTTTTTAAACGCGCTAATCCCATCATTTATTGGTCAAGTTATTCGATGAGTGTGTTGTCTGTCTGTGGTGTTTGTGTTTGCATATAGTGTTTATACGTTTGGGTCTTAAGATAATTGTCGTTTGGGTCCTTCCATTGTGCCTTTAAAAAGTGTTTATTTTTAATGTTCGACTACTGGTCTTGTCCCTGTAATTAACATTGAAGTATTGGTCCTTTAACCGAATTAATTATTTGCGAATGTGTATCTAAAGTTGAGGACAGTAGTATTATAATGTTTATAATTATAATAAATACGATGCATTCGTTTAAAAATATCCTTTACGTTTTTCTGTGTTTATCACCTCATAACGCGATCATCTTTAAAATATACCCAGCGATATTTTTGATGATTCTACCTCTTTCTCAACAAAATGTTTGAGGTTTAAATTGCATAAAGATGTTGTCAAATATTCACCAAACAAGTGACAAAACGATTCAAGGCAACGGACATTAAACACACGTTGGATGTGTTAAACTAAAGCAAATTCAAAAATATTATTTTAACAAATATGAACTTCTCTTGTCACACTATTTTACGTTGTTAAAACTTGTGATCACATTTGAGATTGATCTTGGCAGAAATAAACAGAAAAGAACAGAACATTTATTCAGATACAAGCATATACAGCATATTATCTTCAAAACAAACATCGCAGCATGCACATCCGCACAGGCAAATTAATATGATTACAAACAGATTATAACAAAAGAGCAATATCATCCTATTTATGTTAGACAGTAATGCTCGCTATATATACACCTGATTTGCCTTTATAATATAAGAAACGATCATCAAATGGCTAAGAACTTAAAACGCTAAGTACTTTTGTAAGATATGTCAACAAGGATCTTCGCCTAGGAATGCTTTTGTGCATCGTGAGACAGTAGCGTGTTTTGATAGAGTGGATTTCTTTAACGTTTTGTATATTATACGTGTATGTGCGTACTTTACCAATTAGTACTTTACATATTTCAAAAGAAACTTTCATATTTTAATTTTACACAAATATATGAAACCTATCTACAATAATGTAATGTGTTCAACGTTTCTGCTTCTCAGACTTGCAAATTTGATAGAGGTAGCAAATAAACATTGCTGCTTGAAATCTATGTAATGATTAAGCATGTGCCTTATACAAAGCAAATATATACAATGCTTAATAAAAAGTGCAATGTATGCCATTTATTTTCCAATTAACGTCAAAGGTAAACATATTGTAAATGGTCAACATTTCCTATTATTATGACTATTTATTTCACTCACGTTATATATAGGCGAAACGCTAAAAAGGGCAAAATATGATCGCTGGTTGAAAAGGCGGCTATCGAAAAACAAGAAACAAAACGTTTTTTTTAAACACAATATCTGTTTTAGTATTTTCGAGGCCGAAAGAGAACCTTTTTGAATCTTTCCCGTCATAAACATGATATCATGCGTGTACTTGTGCTTTGAGCATATCGCATAGACAATGTATGTTTTCTGAATGCCTTTGAAAACCAATAACACGTATATTAGATCATTGCAGTCGAACATTTCTTGGCGTTCAGTTTGGCCTACCGAACTACCTTTTGATCTAGATAAAAATGTTAAAAACACCTTAATAAATAAGAAAAATGTTACAGCTGCAGTATTTTAAAAGAAATAATCCGCTAGGCCGCCATGCCGCTTACTTCTCTTACAAAGTTTACATTTATAGAGACAAACCGGGTACCTTTAGCACACCGTGTTTAGTTACAAAAAATCAATAAATAAAAAAACCAAGCACAGCACAAGGGTCAAAGGCGTAGGCTATTGAAATAATTTAATGATATAAATATTTATAATAAAGTGAAAGGTTTGCACCATTCACTAATTATATTCAGGGAATACTTCAATTAAATAGTGCTATTAGTGGTTTTGATGATGTTGTCTTTGGTTGTAACAATATGTATCTCAATATAGAACACAAAAGATAAAGTAATCATATCAAACACAATCATAAGGAATACGATATAGAAACAATGCAATGGGGCAGATTGTTTGTGTTTTAACGTCTGGTCTTTGATCTAGCACAACGTTGATGCATTGTGGGACACAGGCTCTTCTAACGCAGGTTCCTGTGTTGAGGGGAACTCAATGTCAGCATACTCCGTCGGCGGATTTGTTCTCCTTGCCGGGACTCTGGCATTAGCTTCCTGTAGGAACGTGATGTCCAACTGTGCGTACGCTAGGCCGTTGTCATCACGTGGTTGCTGGAATATATAGCGTTGTACTACGTTTCAAAATGGCATAATTATAGAGTTTTAGAATTATCGAATACGGATAACATTTGAAAAGGATGGTTATAACTTGCATGGCATCATATTTGGTTAAGTATAATGTGTAGTGGTTATGTTTGAATGCATGCATGTTCATTTAATTATTGAAGACATACTCTGGCATTAAAATGTTGTTGGCTATCCTGCACGTCTTACTTTTTCTGGTCAAGCTACATTGTACTTTTAGTATGATATTTGCATTACATGAACGATCTTGAAGAATACCTCGCAATGTGAAGAGTGACTCACCTGCGTGTCAGTCCTCTGTGTTGCCGCCTGCCTCTGCACGACAGCGTACAGGACTCCTTCCGTTTCTATGTGTAGTACACCACTGTCCGACGCCGTGTCTGTTATTTTTTTATATCATTGATTGTATTTATTCATAACTATTCATTTGGAGGGAAATAGTAAATTCTTCTAGTACGCAGAGAATCAGCACGAAAAGTATGAAACTGGATATAATTTCAAATGACAGTCTTTGCATATTAATATGACTATGTAATTAATTTTGATATTAGGAAATTCGTTAGAAAATTCTACAAAGGTGCAATTTCAGTGTCAACGCTATCGCATCGTCCCGCCATCCAGTGATTGGCAGGTCTTTTTGACAGGCGCAAGACTAAGTTTTAAAGCTGATGTAATTTTGAAGGGCTAACACTAAGTCGCTAAGTCGGTTAGAATTTATTAAGATATTTCTTTGTGAAAGAAAAACCACAGTCGTTTCGCTGCGTTCCGCTCTCTAAAGTTACTTTTTAAGAAGAACTTACTTTACAAACTGTAACCTATACTTGGTGCATGATGGGATGGTCTAGGGAATGAAACGGATTTATACATGCATTTATAGTTACCTAAAATATAGAAACTTACCGAAGTGAATTCCAATACTGAAAGCAGAACGCAACAAGTATGTCATTACTTTTATGACAAAAACTACTTATACATGTATAGTTTGATTAAGCTCTTACTTTGCAACATTTACAGATTTGTCAAATTTTCATATTTAATCACCAATGTAAATTTACAATTGATACATACATATCTATTGTGTTGACTGCGTTGTCCTTTCGTCGTTTAAGACATATCCATCCTATAAAAGATATGTGTTGATATAGAACAGGTAACAAAATTTAATTCTTAATAGTTGGGTTTGAGGATTCTTATTGTAATTTGCAACTAGATACGTTGTAATAAAGCACATAGCATAAATTCTAACAACAAAGAAAGTAGAACGATTAAAAAAGTATCAAAATTGTAAACTCATACTTAATGATCTTTTACACAAAGTATTTTTTTACCTATTCTGTCCCTTCTCCTATCTATAATTCTGTCTTAAAACCTACCATAGAATATTGCAATTTCAACTAAAACGAAACAGATAACTAGAAATATGTCATACGGATTGTTTCTAGTCGTTCTAACTCTACTTGTCATTATCAAATGCAGCAGTTTAAAGACATGGTTTACTCTAAACTGCCCGTATTGCAGAAAAGTGCGTTTTACTACATTCAATATCTTATTGCTTTGCATTTGTTTTATAAAACATACAATGGTGAATACGTGCATCTTATATGTTCGCATTATAAAGTATTCTTTCATTAATCATTTTCCTTGATGTACGTAAGTACCTGAATGCATTGTGCGTTTATGGTGAATCGCTAAATAATGATATTTGCTAAAAAACAGACTAATATTCGTATCAAACAGAGTGCTGATCTTAACAAAATCACGGGCCTATAGTGACAAACTTAATGAAGAAGTAGCAAAACAGCGTATCGATGGTCAGTGCTCAATAGGTAACTATGTAAATGTAACGAGCGTTTGGATTTGATCGACGATGCAATCGGGATCTTTTAATAGTTTTGCAATCGACTTTACCGCGATTGAATCAGAGGTTTGATTTATCATTATCAAACCTCTAATAAATAAGAATGTATTTAATTCGATGAGAGTATTTAGGAAAGAAACACACTCCTTACTTCCGATAACACACAAGATGCAGAGTCCACAGAAAACGGCTGATACAATAAGTACAATGTTGACTGGGAATCGGAATGTCTGAATTTCCATTTCATGGGATCGACTACCTGCAATATTTTGTTTCCAATAAGATTGCAATACCATTGACAGTAACTAATCAATGACATTTCATGTGTTATAAGTTTAATAAATATCTGAATAGTTGATTACGAACCCTTTTTCCTTGAGAATAAAACTTTCAATGACTTTTCTTTGAGTTTAATATTTTGCAAACAAATATCCTTTCACCGTCGCCTGAATTATTTAGTGTTAACATGTATTTGTCTGTTTTGTTACAAATCTTTAAAACAGTGCTATATTCATCTTCCTACCGAAAGGTATATTTCCCGTTAGCGTTGAAATCATGCAACACAGTACCTTTTACGACCACTGTTGTATTTGGAGGTAAATCGACTGGTGACGTCGTGTTTAAATACAGAGTCGGATCCCCTAAAGCGTAGTTTTGAGATCAGAACAAAATTTAAAAAACACTACGCATAAATGATAAAGAGTCACTACAAGTTATTATTCGTTTGTGAAAAGTACTCCTTCCTGTAAGGTAAATGATTAAGAAACTATTTAGAACAAATGGTTTACTATAGAAAAAATACACAATGGCAGTGTGACCGACAGTCGACAATATAAATAAGATTGAGTACGTACATGAAAGGATACAGAATAATTTTGAGTTAAATAGGTTGGGAAATGATCGAATGTTATGGAACATGTAATGGTTCCTCCAGCCATGTCTTTAATCACTTGGTAAAACACGTTGGAGACAAAACTGTTACTCCCATGTTCACCATTAGTCCAATTGCCACTATTAATATATCTTCTGGCTTTCAATGATACAAACATATACCACGAGACAGATAGGTATATAATGTATCTTAGGCCTTATCTCAATCTCCTTTTTAACGTCATTGAGTACGCAAATTTTATACAATAAATACTTAGAGGTTAATACAAGGCGTAGCCAGGTTTTTGAGTGATAATTGGCCCGAGTGACTCATAATGTCCCGAGACTTAGTCGAGGGGCATTATGAGCACGAGGGCCAATTAACACACAACGACCCGGCTACTCCGTGTATTAACCTCATTAATACATTTGTTTGTTTTTCTTATTTTGTAAGTTTAACGTCTTTTGTATAAAGTTTACCTGCAACCCAGTTGTGCATTCTTATTTCCTTCTGGCTTGATACAATGAGGAAATTCACTCTCAAATTAAATTTAGTTTTTGAGGGTAAGCCAAAAAAACATATAGCATTTTGTTGTCATTTCATGTTCCAATCAATTTTAATTGTTCACCTAGAAAATTCCACAACAATTCTATCCGAATGTTTTTTCCGAAACATTGACATCTGTTTTTTTTCATGTCTTAAATGTTACAATTAAATTTCATTAACATTATCACGTAGCAAGTAGAACGACTATCTGTACTTATATAAACATGTACCTCGTAGTATTGATGTCAACATGTAAGTTCAGATTTTTTTAAAAGTAAATTCAATTTTGCTGCTTCCTTTGTTTTGTTTTTAGAATGGCAAAGCTGAATAATAAAACGCCGCCCTTATAGTCCAAACTGCTAAGGAAACACTATCATATTTTCCTAAACTGCGTTCGCGTTTGCCTCCCTTAAGGATTCTAAAAATTAATGTGTTCAAGCAGATGAGTAAATTGTGATTATTTAGTTAAGACAATATTTCACAGTCGCCAAATATTAAGGCAAAAATTGAATTCACGTGCCACCGTTCTTCGGGCCGAAACATGATAATCGATAATCGGCCCGGGCCGCAAAACTAATAATCGCTTAGTCATGCAAATAATCGCGGAATCCCTGCACAAATGTGTTACCATATATAGTGACATATGTATTAAGCTAGTTAAAACATACCTTTGATACTGATGATTTTGCATATGGAATGATTCGCTATTCCAAAGTCGTCAATATTGTTTCTGGTGCAACACATTTCTTTTCCATTCCACAGTTTGTTAGTCGTTGTCACCTTAGCTGTGCTTGTATAAGTATGAGAAAATCCATTAAATATATCAGTTTGTTGAACATCATAAAGCAAATCATTGCCAAGACGTATATCTATTACCGGAGCTGGGATAGCATTGTGCACTGTACAGGTTATTGTCGAGCTTTCACCGTCAAGAAATTCAGGAACTGTTAGAACGGGTGGGCTACCTTTCTCTGGAATTAAAACAAGGATAAAAACAACATCCCATACTATACACGATAGAACAATATAATATCCACACAATTACGAATCATAGCTCATGTGTTTAGTACTTGCATACCTACGTTACATAGAATGTTGTGTACTTCGTGAGGTGTTTCAATGACTGCATTAGAAACCTGACACGTCACATTCCGTCTCGACAGTCCATCCATTTGTTGGTAAATGTTACTGAATACGTAAAACCCTTTCTTCCATTCGCTTTCAGCAAGAACAAATGTTTCCTGTCCCAGTAAAAGTACTGTTTGTACAGGTTCTGTTCCATTTTCAGTCTGGCAGTATATGTAGGAATCTTCATAAACATATATGCATTCTGTTGTATTAAAGTCGGCGGACTTTGGACCGATGATTGGGTAACTCGGTGGCTCTGAAAAGCAACACAAATTATTTTAATCACTTTGAATGCCCTATAGCCATCCAAATTGAAGGTTTATCACATTCATTTCCTTTCTGAAGACCTTATTGTTTTTTGTACTTATATGACTCATTTTTATTCCGAGCGGAGCCCATACCAAACAAAAAAAAAAAATTTAAAAGTAAGAATACTCGGTTAAGTACAAGCAAGGTACCTGGGATATAAAGTTTCACAGAATCCGTGTGGGTACCTGAATAACAATATAAAATATACGTTCCTTCGTTTCTTTCTTTAAAGTTAGATATAGCCAATACGTAAAAGTATTCAGAATGCATTTTCTCTTCGCAAGAACCTTCTCGTAGCATTATATCCTTCATGTTTTTCCTCCATGTTCGTTTTGAATATATTTTGTGCTGTATAGAATGGTCAGACGGAAAATATCCAAGTTTGACGTTCGCGCCGCGATAAACCGGGCTAAGAATCACAAGAGCTCCACATAGTCCAACAATATCTGAAAATTAACTAAGCGTTAATATAACAACAACTTTTTTTGTATATAGTAAGAGGAAAACACACAGTAGGAATCGCATGTACACGCCAACTTACAAATTCATTTATGTTAGAAGGCTTAAAAGAATAAAACCAAAATTTGAAACAAAGATGAAAGATCAACTCATACGCTTTATAACTTTATAATTAAGTGTGAATCAATACATTCATTTACCACGTTGAAATGGACTTCGATATTTACCTTTCACATTTAAAGCTAATAAGCTTGAGCTTATTGTTGTGTTTGCTGAACATCCGGCGTAAAAGTCAGATCTGTTGTCTGCAATTGAAGCAACCCATTTCAAAAAGAAGCACCCATCCTCCGAATATCTTGTAATATTTGGCCCAGTCATTGTTTGAAATTGTGTGCCGCCTTCCTTTCTGTATTTCCATTCTAAGTCACACCCCCAAGGGTAGAACGGTGTCGCTTTCAGTGTAACCTCCCTGTTCACAAACGCTGGCCCTACCACTGATAATGTTCCGTACTGGTTCCTGGCTTCGCAGATATACCGGAACAGAGCTAAAAAATGTAGTAAACAAAAAAGTAAAAAATGAAAGCGAGTACACACGTCACGCTATAAAAATATTTTACTCGTAAACTGAAATCGTGTATCCATAAAGATAAATTTGAGTGGCGATCAGTTTTAGTTGCAACTAAATCCATAAGAGCTATGCCGAAAAATTGTACGATTATTATTATTTATTCTGATTTTGCTACATTTAGTATCTTTTTGGGACGTCATGGCATTGAAATCAATTTTGACATACATTTATAAACGCAGACGGTAGAAATGCTACAGCACTAATATTTAGTATCTAAACACGGTGTAATTCTAATAAATTATTTCCATTGGTTGAATTTGTACCCTCTTTAAGAACATGTTTTGTATTCCCTAAATGATTGAGTGATCGTCGGAGGTAGCAAACTGAGAGAGTCCTTCTTAGTAATTTAGATTGTATGGAATATATTCTAGCTGTCTTAGAATGCAACGTCTTTTCTGCAACCAAGGGACCAAATTATGACGTCATATATATTATAAAACTTAAAGTGTAAGCAATTGGTTGTGGTACTTATTAAACGCCGATAGGCTATTCCATTACCTTGTAATGATTGTTATAATCTCATCAGTATGACCTGAATCCTTAAACCGTCGGTAGTGTCAACAATATTTTGGACCGTTATTTATAATAAAAATATCTTACATTGATCATGCTTGAAACGTCGATGACCTAAAGATTCGAAGCAGCTCAAACATCATTAGTAGTAGAAGTAGCAATAGAATAAGTTGATGAAGTAATAACACTTACTGAAGTTAATCATATAAAACAAAAATAACTAAATGTATCTTACGAACCAGTAAAGAGCACGGCAAATTGAACACCCCTTATTATCCAAGGTGGTAGCATTGCTGGTGCAACAAATATTATTTATCCCGATGAATATGACTGCTGCACTTTGGTTGAATTTGTTTAACAACTTTTTCCAATGGATACTAATCACAATTTATAAAAAAAGAGACAGACCGTCCCTCATTTCTTCTTTGAGGAAAATAAGTAGTGGTCGCCCTTTCGGTTTACAATTGTATAACTGAAGCGCCGGAAACTCTTTCTTTTCATAGTTTTATACAGCAATAAATCTTACATTTTTATTTATTATACAAGTTCCCATTCGCAGACAGTCGACACAATTAGTGTATTCTTAAAGTAGTCACTGTACGGATTGAAAACAGAAACGATACCAATTGTCAAGTTCAAACCACATTAAAAATGGTGATTTTATATTGATGTTGAATTGATATTTATACTAAGAGTTGGGAAAATTATGTAAATTTTAATATATGCTAGTACTCAAGCAATCTTAATTCCAAGTCTGTAACGTGAAAAACGTATGAAATACATGCATAATCTGTGTTTTAAATAAAAAATCGTATACCCATTCATATACACATGGACAGAAAGAATTTCCAAAACATTATAATATACTCTGCAAAAAGTCAAGCGACTAATTATATAATGGTATAAAGTTTCGAATGTATTGAACAAATGTTTTAATGTCATACATAGTATGAAATAATTAATCAAGGACAATCGTTCATTGTTAATGTCAATGAAGTTTAATGCTGTGAACAATGATCTTATCGATTTGATCAGTATAGATGTCAGGTTGTAAAATTCACAATACAGCTCGTTTCGGCGTATTACCGTTTTGTATGAACAACAACTGGAATGAAGTAAACTGTAACAAAATCAACAAAAAAATGCAAAAAAATAAAAATGAAAAGGCAACAATATCTAAAGAATATCACATGACTTCAAAGCCTTATCCTAATTTTATATTGTTAATAAAGGCGTATACGTTCTCTATTTTGAAGCTTTATAATGTTTATATCCCCCGAAATTGTCCCTGCATTCAATCATTCTGGCTCTTGATGAATAACGAGTTTTGTCATTTTTCTGTTGTGGAATCGCATTTCATTTCTGTTCAAGAAAGAAGGTCCACTTGGGTCAATGTGGCGTATACGCAGAGAAACGCGGCGTCCAAGAACATCCAAGACGTGTTCAATGCTTGATAGATCGGGCGACATTGCGGGCCAGTTCATGCGCTGTATGCCATTTTCCTGGACTAAATGGTTCACAACAGCAGCGCTATGGGGCCTTGCATTGTAATCTTAATATCTTGGCTGGCGAACGTTCATCTGGCGTAAGAACGGAAGCACGTGCAGTCCAAGAATCTCGTCTCGATATATCAGTTATACCTCCCTATAGCATAACTGATCCTCCATTTCCCGCGACAGTCGGCATAACGGTACAATGCGCTTGACGTTCACGACGACGGCACCACACGTTGGCGTCCGTCAACATTCAGTAGGTAAAAACGCGACTCGTTCTTGAACAACACAGTCCGCCACTATGGAGCAGAATTTGGGTATTTATTCATTTGACTACTTGTTGTTTTCATTTGCTTAAGTTTAAATCATATTCCTACAAATTTGATTCATCTGTGAGTAAATCAAAGTTCTTTGCTTAAATATTTATTTATTCTTTCTTACTATGTTTATAGTAAGTTATAATATTCTAAAGCCAATGCCAGTACTTCATCTTAATTCGTTTAATTTAATATAAGATACCAATAAATTACTTTTTGTTTTAAACATGTGCTATTTCTACTTATTTAAAAGAAAGTGTGTTTTCTCGAACTTGTTTCTTACAAATGTATTTGTGCAACTCTTATTCCCATTCGATTCACACTGAAACTAAATTTGTATGTAGAGGCTATAAGAATTGTTGTTATAGAGATTTATCCATATTCTAACTTTATGAAATTATTAACATTAAACAACCTTAAGCGAAATAAAACTGACTCATTTCAATAAGAAGAACAGCAGAACAAATAAAAACTAGAAACCACGTGATTAATATTTGCTTTTTGTGTCCTAGCTGGGTACCAGGCCTAAAATTCTAGCGCAAAATCTTAGTGACGGGAGATAACTCACGTATCGCTTCGGTATTTTCCGTGAGCACAAGGTGTGAGGATACAATGCTACGCGGCAATTTAATCCAAGTTTATATCAGCAACATCATTCTTGTCAAGTCAAGTCAAGTCGTTCTGCAGAGAAGAATATAATAATGTAAGTTGCGTTGTAAGCATGTAAGTAGCGTTGTAACAGCATGTAAGTGATGTTTCATATTTGTACAGTTTTCGATAACCGAAAGAGGATTGTAGAATCTCAGCATTCGTAGCATTTTCGGATAGGTCCTTTCGGATAACCATCACCTCAGCTCTAGTCATGTTTACTGAAAGTAAATTCCTTTCAAATATATAAGTTAGATTAGAAATTCACAACAAGATCCTCATAGATGGCAAGGGGGAAGTGCAGTGTGCACATGCAGCTCAGTAAGAATGGTATCCAAACCAGCACGCCAGTCCCTTTAAGTGGTTAAAATCAGTGTGAGATGTCTCGGGTTTGATTCACAGCCATTCAGTCCATATTCATTACAAGGCACAATATGCATGTCTTCCATTTTCTTATGAATATTGTTGAGTCAATTGGTCGAAATCAATTTATTGACAGTTAAAACAGACCATTGTTAACAAAGGTGCTCGTCACATTGCCTGGATACAGTTTTTTATAAAAAAAAATATTATTTTTTTTTTTTTTGATTTTTATTATTATTTATTTTGGTCAATATAGTGAATATATGTCATTTAAAAAATTATTCCACAATTTTTCATGAAAGAAAATTAGTATTTATATATTATACTAATTTTCTTTCATGAAAAATTGTGGAATAATTTTTTAAATGACATGTATTCACTATCTTGACCGAAATAAATAAATAAAAAAATATTAAAAATAAAAAAAAATATTTAAAAAAGAATGTATTACTGTATCCAGGCTATGTGACGAACACCTGTGATTGTTAAAAAAAAAATTAATTTCTTTTCAACTTTCTTATCACTAGCGGATCCAGTAGGGGCGCACCCGGCGCGCGCCCCCCCCCCCCCTAATGGCCGTGGACCTATGATTTTTTATACCCAAAAACGCTAATTTTCCTCATTTTTTTCGCCTGCTTCGCTCGCGATTCATCTTATACCAAATTGTACTTGAAATATGTAGAAATATGGTCAAAATATGCTACAAAATGACTTATACTCAGCACTTTCAATGGTTTTTACCCCCCCACACCGTTGACAAAGTCCACGCCCCCTCTAAGGTCAAATCCTTGACTTCCACTGCTTATTTATGTTGCAATTGGTACATAAAAACTACTGCACATAGTTATTAGTTATTTAAAACAATTGTTCAAACTAATGTTCTAATTGTTCGTCATTTCAGGGACGACCAAATTACTACAGTCCGAAGGGCCATTTATGACCGGATCATTAATGTGGCTAACAATCTTGAAAACGACAGACTGGGCAATTATGAGGTTGAATTAGATAGCATTCTGACTTATCTAACACAAGTGTCATATCATGAAGATGTAAATCATGTAATACAACTCTGCCTGAATGCCTTAGAATTGCTGATGAATGTAAATGACATCAATACCTCCAGCTCATCGGAATTACCTGTTGAACAGTTGGTAACTATCAGTCCAGGTGGAAGGGGCAGACCATTCATTCATATTTCAGTTGAAGTTCTTGAATTCTTCATAGAAAATGAATTCACAATAAAGAATATGTCTTCATTGCTGTCAGTAAGTGAAAAAACAATCAAAAATCGAATGAGTGAATTTGGACTTTCAGTACGCCAAACATACACTAAATTAAGTGATGAGGAATTAATGGCATTTGTAAGGAGAAAGATAAATGAATTCCCTTCTATTGGGTACCGGAGTATGAGGGGTCATCTATGGGCAGATGGAATAAAAGTGACAGAAACACGTGTCCGCAGCATCATGAAAGCTGTGGACCCTCTTGGTGTTCTTGTGAGAAACGCTCTGTGTTCAACATACAGAATAAGACGCAGGGCCTATTCGAGCCCCAAAAGCCTTATGGCATGTGGATTCAAACCACAAGCTGATACGGTAAGATAAAGTAATATTAGAATTTTTTTTAATATTCCATAAAAGTACAGATTTAGTGCTCTTTGGCTCACCTGGCACGGAGTGGCACACAGGGGTCACAAGCTTTACAAGTATATAGTTACGAAAAGCCTGGATTAATAATTATCAGTCATTTTGGCTTTGGCAAAAACAGTCATGATTTATAACCTCATGTTAGGGCGATAACATATTTACCCTTAAATCTTTCATTTCACTATTTTTTTTATTTGATGTATTTGCATTGACTGAACACTTAAAGGCTTATATATTGTCATTGAATTGGACCCAAGTCCATATGAGATAGTAAGGAAGACACAACTTATGATTTCCCTAAATCACCATTTATTTGCATATAGTATATACAAGTTGATCATTAGTACATATTCAAATATATGATCTTTATGTACTAAAACATTATTTTATTTAAGGTGGCGATTTATATTTCATGGAGGCATTGATGGATATTCTCGACTGCCGGTGTACATTATGGTGGCATCAGACAACACCGCAGAGACTGCATACACTGCATTTCGGTCTGGAACAGACGAGTACGGTATTCCGGAGAGAGTGAGAACAGATAAAGGGATGGAGAATATAAGGATAGCCGAGTTCATGTAAGAGTTAGAGAAACATGGTTTGAATTCCGGATCACACATCACTGGTAGAAGTGTACATAATCAAAGGTAAAAAGAACGTTTTGTTGTATTGTTAAACCCTTACAATTTTTACAAAATATACCCTCCCTCTTGCAAACTTCATCTGTGTGGGGTGTACATCGTTGGGTCTTTTTGTTGCAGTATAATACAATGAAGTTTGTGAATCAAAGTTCTACAGATAGAACAATGAAAGTTGGTAGAGATTACCATCATAGATAAAACTAAAAGGCAACCTAATTTGTGTTGAAATGAAATGAAATTCCTGAGTTATGAGCCCTTGAATTTTGACCTTCTATATATTGCAATTCTATAGTGCATAGTTTGTGGATCAAAATATTTATACAGTTTTTCAGATTAGTTTGTGCATACACCATAAAATAAACCCGAACAATGTGCTCTGAACAGGAACTGTACTGCAGAGTGTATAAATTATCATTAATAATTTATTCCTAAATTATACTTTTAAAGATGTAAAAAAATTACTGAAAGTCATAATTATGATGTTTCAAATCTGCTCAGTGTTTGAAGCCAAGTTTTTATATAGTTTGCTAACCAAAGCACGCTGATCATGGTAAGCTATTAATGCTTCCATGAGCTCGCAGTTTTTATTGAAAGATGGCTTCTGTTCTGAAATATGTTCAGATAAACCATTTAGAAATAATATTTTTACAATTTAATATGGCCCATAATGACATTAGTAATTGGGAATTATGGAAATATTATTCAGGATTGAACGGTTTTGGCGCGAGCTATGGGATGGCTGCACCAAAACATACTATGAGTTCTTCTCAAGAATGGAAGATGACGGACTACTGGATATTGACAACGAAGTTCATCTTCTGGTGTTGCATGTTGTATTCTTGAGGAGAATACAATCATCTATTGATCAGTTTGTTGATGCAGTTTCCAGACGTTCACTGCAAAATGAACACAACAGAACACCACTGCAGCTGTGGATATCTGGGCAGCTTGAAGACAGAAACCACCATGAGAATTTATCTGCTGAAGTAAGTAGATGTCCTCCAGGTGGGATTGTATGTTTAAACCATTTGGTATTATCACTTTTTATGATTTTTTGCTAAATTAGAAAGGTGCTCCTTAGAATACTTGTGTAAGTGCTTCGTTGCAATACGAATACACCTGCCAATAAATAAAAAGCAAAATGCCTACAATTGTCATGCTTTTGTGGTATACAGAAGAAGTTAAAGTTTTGCACCTCTTATCATTGTCATTTGTCAACGAACATGTGGACTTGTGAGGTTGTAAATATGAAATAATTGTATTTATTTTTAAATAGACACAGAAGATTGGTTGCTTTGAGTACTCGTGACACTTGCAACATGCAGATGTAAAAATGACCTCTGTCTACAAAAAATAGAGGAAAAACATCAACTATTCATAAATCAATTGTACATTTTCATTCCACCAATTTCTTTTATATCGATCTTTTTCAGGATCTTGAACTCTATGGAGTTGATTTTGACTGCAATGAACCAGTGTGTTACAATCCTGATAATTGTGGTGCATCCCCTGTTGGAGCTAAATCCAGATCTCATAACTGACATCAGAAGAATGGCTGACAGAAACATTGAATCACCATTTGAAGTTCAGACATTCATAGACATTTTAACATATCTTTCCAACTCCATTCAATGACTTGTTTGCTCCCCGAGAAGTTTCTGGGAAGCATGTAGGCCCTGCGTTATCACGTTTGCACGTGTTTGCACGTGTCTGAAACTCATGTAAGGACCATAACTTCATTGTAAACTGTTTTTGAAATTACTATGTACAACTGTTCACCGTGATGAGATAATGCGTCTTGTGATAGACCCAGCTCTTTAGTCCAAAGGTCATACTTAGAGGTCAAATGCTAAAAAGAAAATTTATTCATCAGGTCCAGTTCACAATAGTCGAGGGCTTAGTGCAATACTGTTCCAACTGCCTTCTTTATTCATATACAGTTAGAACAGTATTGCGTTATTTGTAAAGGGATTATGAAACAACTTGGCACAAATGTTTACCATGATGAGACGATTATACATGGAGGTCAAACACTATAAATGTGGTTTATTGTTCGTGTCTGGTTCATAATTTTACTTTTATGCCCCCGGCATATAGCAGTTGCATTGTCCGGAACCTCTGTCTCACTTTCTTCTCCGCCATAACTTCTCAATTCCTTGATGAAATTGCTTGCACAATTATTTACCTTTACAAGATGATGTGTCGTGTGAAGATTCAAGTTTGTACCTCCAAGGTCAAGGTAAAATTTTAGGTCAAAGCGGAATGTTGCAGGGACATCAATGTCACTAACACATCTTGTTTGTAATGGGAATTTGAAATAACTTGGCACAAGAGTTTTTGGTGATGATTTGTTGTGTAATAAACCCAGGTCCATAGCCCCAAGGTCAAACTCATCTGCCTATATACACTTATCTTTAAGACAAAGCGCAAAATCGAGAAGCATCCACTGGCTATTCCAACTCTTGTTTTTCAGTATACATGTATGTTATTTATATTAGGACATAACACAAGCATGCACATAGCAGTTGATGTTTAAATATGCCAATATTCATCTGATGTAATGTATTAGGTGTTCCCTGTATCAATTTGCTGCACAAGCATATCTTGATACAACTTATTTAAGCTACATTGATGAAACTCGAAATGTTAATAAACGGCCATGTATACATTATTTCGTTTTCTTTTCTATAATGAACTAGTGGGTACATTGGTAATGGAAATGTCACTGAAGCCAGAATGTGCAGAATAAAAAAATATACCAAAACTTTTGAATAAGGAACTTTAATTTCTATTATAAATTCTCTCAGATTCACTCATCCATATCTTGACTCTTAAGTTTTAAAACAACCATATTTTCAATGCATTCCAATACCGGGTTTTACAATAATACCTATTTTTTTCAAAATTTTTGTAATGATAATTTTTATTTTCCACTTGAAACAAGGATCACATTTAATGTCACTACCATTGAAAGACTAACCATGTTGAATGTCAATACCATTGTTAGATTCTCTATGTGTAATTTCACTACCATTTTAACACTGATGAACTCCATATACTATCATATACTACTTTTGTACAAACTATGAAAGTTGTGGGTTAAAAGCTGTTCCAAGTTATTGCAGTCCAGTGAAAAGTCCTGTAAAAACTAAAAAAAACAAATGGTAATGACCTTGACCTTTGTTATAATGACCCCAAAATTATTTATGTTCCCTTCACCTGATGTACTACCAATATAAGAAGTAAGTCCTGTTTTCAAGATTCAATACAAAGTTTGAAAGCTTGTGGTAAAAAACTATTTGAGTTGTCACAGTACACAGAAGTGTAAAAAGATGGTCAGACAGACAGACGAATGAACAGATACAAAGTATATCATCTACCTGTCTGCAAAGGATAAAAGTTGTGGGTTAAAGATGTTAATGTTATGGCAGTATAAAGAAGAAAGTCCTGTAAAAAGGCTTAAAAACAAAACAAACAGGTTGTGATTCTGTAATCTTGACCTTTAACATAACCCCAAAATAATGGTGGTTGTCCTAGTCTGATATACTACCAATGTACAAAGTTTGAAAGCTCTATGTAAAAAAAAACTTTGAGTCTTTGCAGAACAAAGAAGTAAGTCCTGTTTTCAAGATTTTATTTCACTCAGTCTCCTTGTCTGATATATTACCAATGTACACAGTTTGAAAGCTCTACGTAAAAAAAACTATATGACTTATTGAAGCACAAAGATGTTTTAAACATCAATACTTAAGATAGAATTGTGCTTTAATTTCTCAGAAAATGCAATAATACTTAGAATAGCCTCTTATCTACCACATTGCAACTGTTTTCCAGAAAAATATTCTTAATTCTTAATCAAAATTTACAAGGCCCATTTATACAACAGTGCTTAAATTCACACTATCACAATCACTACATGTAGATGTTTATGCTTATTGACATAGAAAAAAATCGATAATATAAAGCTACAATTTCGAAAGGCAACCTTTGGGATTTTACAATTGTACATATGTAAACTGCTGAAATGAAAGGTAGGTGAGGTGTTGATCACCAAATATTGTGTGATGAATCATTAATAGATGTTAATGCAAAGGAGTCAGGTCAGAGTTAAATTGTGCTATACAACAGTCATTCAAGCTAATCCAAAGCCTTCTGCTTCAACAATGATACAAATCAGATGGTGTTTATGTTTTTCATAGTTGACAAGTTCTTTCGTTCTTATGAATATGATTGATGGTGCACATGTATTTACATATGATAATTGATTAGACAAATGGTCGAACTCCATTTCTCAAGACTTAATGTTTCTGGGCAGAGACCTGCATCCTATAAGGGCTTGCAGAACATCACCAAGGTTGATCGTAACCTCCTTCAATGATTCTTCGGAGCTATTCATCTTCACCCAATCTGTGGAGATGGCTCCATCTGAATAATAATAAATAAGGTATGTACAATGCATGTAATTATTAGTTTCTTTTTTGGTAAAGCAGGGAAGTACAAAAACATACATTTGGAGGGGTGTTGCCCACATTTTAACAATTACTTCTATTAACAAGGTGTATAACTTATTCATATGTAGTAATCAAAACATGAATTTTGTTAACCAATGTCATTACAGAAAATGCAATCAGTTCAATGAGACAAACAAGCCCCATTATGAAAATATTTACCCACTTTCAACTTTCTTCAGGAATTTGCCGAAGTTGTATACGATCATCTCTTCATCTGCCTTTTCATGCTCTGACTTGGAGAATTTTGGCACAAAGGCGGCTAGCACATCAGACATTGAGGTACTCTTGGTGTCGCAACAGAGAAGTGCCCGACCATTCTCTCCATGTTTTGTCAGCAGCAACAGCATGTCATATAACTTTAGACCTGTGAATACAAACTACTTTTATTACTTTTTTTTTACATGTATTCTGAGAATAAAACAACAATTATTAGTACTATAAACATATTTGTTTTTAAGATACATATGTCATAAATAAGTAAAATTAACATAAAAACTGGGTGCTTTACTCTTAACATATATACATGTAACAAAAAGGGCATTGTTTCCATGCATTACAAATGCATATCAGACTAACATCTGTAGATACTCTACGATAAGTTTTGTTAAGGTTTTGTAAAAATATATAGAACTGTGAGCGATTTCTAAATTACCTTCAAATTTGGTATGTTTGTGTTTTATACACTGAAACAGATGAATGAGGAGGAGATGAATGGCACTTCTTAAACCTTCTTACCAACCAATATGTATAATTTAAAATTTTGAATTAACAAAAAAAATCTTCCACAGGCAAACTGGCAAACTGGAGTCTGTGTCTGAACTCTGTTTCTTTTTCTTGGAGGAGACATTTCCTGAAATAAATTAAATAAAAAGATAAGTGCTTATTTTTAAACAAGCTAAGTTTATGTCAAGGTTTTTTTTGGTAAAAGGGGAACAACAGAAATGCATGTAGGCTTATGTTCAAATGATACCTGCCACAGGACCAACAAAAGCACACATTTTATTAGTCAAAATAAAATCTAAACTTTTAGATTGAAGAGGTCCAGATTTTATTCACAAAGAAACTTTAATCATATTTTTGGGTCATATATCTGTAGTTTAAGTGAATTTGTAGGATTTCTTCTCGCTTAGTAAACATAGGTTTACAAGAAAAGCAAGCAACATATTTTTTATAATCACACTTAGTGTTGGGAATCAAAGGTGCACATGTTTTTATACATTTTAAACAACAACTTAAGCACAACACTTATACCTATTCCGTAAAGTAACACCAAATTCATTAAACAAAACTCTGAGCATTACACATCTCTGATATCTTTAATAATATCCTTTCCTTTTCAACCAACCATAGGTCAAAAATAGTAGCAAAAAGTATACATAATATGTTCATAGATCTCTCACATTAGAGGTTAGATTTAAAATGTTCACATACTTTCATTATTGATAGATGTAAATATCAACCTATTTCTATACAATCAGCCTATAAGTGGCATGTTTACACTACCGGTATAAAGAAGACAGTACGGAGTCACGCTCTAGTAGGTTTTCAAAAATAGAACAAATACGGAAAAGGCCGAGTTTTATCTCGAATCTTTCCGGGATGCTCGGAGGCGTGCATAATACAAAGTAAATACGAATGACGTAATTATCACCTAGCTCAATAATTGGCTAAATTTAGCGCTTTTGCGCACTATATGTAAACCCCATCATCCTTTAAATACATTTCCGCCCAACTGTCAAAATGAATAGACTTCGTTGATCGATATATTTCATGGTCCAAAGTATCCACGCTACATTTACTGTTGCTTTTTTATTTTAAATTTATTATTTTATTGTTTTTAATACTTATAGACTTAATTAAATCTGTAGCGTGCTTGTCGAATGGGTATAAAATTACCCGATGGCGAGGGTAAATATACAAAGTGAACAATGTCAAATTATTGGACAGCTTTGTTATCAAAAAGCTGCCAGCATCAGACGAGTCTTTCCATACCCCCCAAATAGAATAAGCCATCAACAAGTTCGAGTAGTCGAGTCACTCAAGATTGATACTTTTTAATATTCATAATATGTCTTAGGTGTTTATTTCTACTTTAATTAGACATTATTATAAGGGAATAAAGCAAATAATAAAATTGCAAGTTGATTTGTCATTTTGCGAGTTGCCTCAAAATGCACTCGCAAAATCATGTTTACTTTGTCAATGTTATTTGCCATTGATAGAATCAATATGATAATTTGGCTCCTTGGTTTAGAAAAATTGTTTTAAATCAGTATATGGTATCAGTAAATTTGTTTCGCAAAAGTCCTTTAAATGGTAACATGGACAGTGTGATATTTGAAAACTGGCTCGTTGCAAACCTTGTGTTTATTATAGAGATATATCATATAGAGGGGACAAAGCATTTGGACAATTACCTTTGGGGGGTTCACATCCTAATGATGGGCAAGTGATAGGCACTACACAGAGTAACCTAGAAGTGTACAGAATTACTGGGAGTTTCAGAATTTACCAGAAAAGATTGGCTGTAGCGAAACATAACAAACAAATACAAACATGCACAGTTGTCCGAATTCTCTTAAACGTCCGAAATAGTGGCGTGCTTTGATCGTTGATAAACTGGTCGGATTTTTTAAATCCATGAATGTTTATCATTATTTAACGCATGTTTGGAAATGATAATAGTCGTTTCTACTTTTTAAACTGACATAATATACGTACTCTGTGCAATTTTGCTCTATATTGAACAAACGCTTGTTGTTGTTGTTGTTGTCGCTTACCCAAGCGTCCCTGGATTTCGTGGATTTTTTTTGAAGAGAATATTTCAACGGTTACACCGTCAGAAATTACGGACTTGTACGGAAATATTGGTTCCCGGCCAAATGTATAAATTTAAATTTCAAATGTAATTTCGTATTCGTGTTATTGCAGTTCGTATTCGTCTAGGTGCATTCGTATAGATTTTATTTCAGTGTTATGTAACCCACTTTGTATTCTTAAAAGAAAGGACGTTCAAGATCATAAGTTAAAACTAAATTATTCAAATTGAAAAGGAAGAAGTATGCAGCATAATATCTTATCACGTAGTTTAAACAAGAAGTAGAAACAATTGATCCTTACATTCTGCAGTATCAAAATACAAATGTTTAACTGTCAATTAAAAAGTAGCAATTAAACTTGTTTAAATCAATTTAAATTTATATGATTATAGATAAGAATTTAAAGAATACGAATATAAATTAGATAAATAGAAATTGAAAGATAAACAGCGAATAAATACCCAAATTCTGCTCCATACGCCACCGCGCTCTGTTTCAGCGCGCATGTTCGTTGCACAATGTTAGTCGGGCATGTAAGTGCCGGTCTTGTAAACCTGGTTTCTTTGCCGGAACACGTGAATTAAGCCCGGAGGGGTGCATCCGGTTACGAATATTTGGAATGAAACAGGTCGTTTAATTCAAGGTATCGGTCTTCCTGGCCGGAAGTGGTTCTGAGTCGCCCTGATTGCGGCACATAACGAACGGTCCTTGTCGCTTAAAGCCGTTACCATAAATCGTTGCACGGTGAACGTTGAAGCGACCTGCAATGTTTTCAACGTTACATCCCGCTTATTTCAATGCGATAACACGTAGCCGGTCGTCGTCGGGTTAATTGTTCCGATTTATTACTTCAAAAAAGTGTTATAAGGACTTACACAATTAAAACAAGTTGTGGCTAATTCAAAATGAAATCCTCATTATGTAAAACAGAACCAATAATGCGAACGAAACAAGTTATGCAAGTTCTCCAAAAATTTGAAAAACATTTGCATTATGTAACATTTGAATGTAGACCCTTACCCATTTTTAACGGTACATGTACTATCTTAAAGTGAATGACCAATGAATTATCTTTAATATACATGCAGATGTTCAAAATAAAAAGAGCACTCACAAAATAAATACCATCATTGATGAATATTTAAATTGCATTAAAAGTCAAAAGGGAACACATATATAAGCAATATTTTCCAAATAATTTTACTTCCCATATTAATAGCATCTACACTCTGTCAATAACCTAAACAGTAATAGTTTTGCCCTTGCTTGGATTCGTTAGGCATGCCACATTTATATAGTATATACCATATTATATATTGTCCTGATCCACCTGACCTCTATAAGCATTATTTCACCGCTGTTTATTTTTGCTGAATTTATCTTTAGACCTGTTTCGTACATTACGATTAAACACGTGGCAAAAACACCCCCCCCAGCTAATTTCGTTTGGTTGTGGGCTGAGTATTTTAATGTATTAACTCTAATACACGTTTTATTTGTTTTCTTACGAGAAATTTTACCATAGTAAATTGAAATGTATAAAGATGTTCTTATTATTTATGACATGGCTGACATGTCAATGTATTTCAAAACCAACACAACATGTCTAGTTAATTGCGAATATACTGATTGCGTGCGTGCGTTTGTTCGTTCGTGCGTTTTCGTGTGTGATCCATATGTATGCTTAGTATACCGGGACTTAAACGAAGTCATTTAGTCACATGTAAACATACAACTATGTTTGCATTTAAAAACGTAGGAATTGGATAGAATTAACCATCGCAAAATGAAAGCGTCAGAATGCACGACTAGCTCCGGAAACTGATATACTCCGTAATCATCGTTTATGTATTCATACATAAAGCATAAAGATCAAGATCAGTAAATACAGTCGGACAATAAGTATGTTAGATTGTTTAAAATTGTATTGCTGTCAGTAAAGAACTCAATAAAATGTACCCACATTTTATAACCGTTCTTCCATTTTTAGATCTTCATAACAAAATTGATGGCTTTTTTGATAACAGGTTGATTGCGTTTTAAAGAAGTAACATGTTGTGAACTCATGAGTTCGCCAACCGTTCCAATGTGGTAACCTTAGAGATGTAGTTCCCATTTATTTTGCATGATGCAAATAAACAGATTACAAGATCCGCAAATCAAAGTACCAAGGTTCATTCCATTGAATTATCATGTGGTAAAACGCAATGTAAGTAAAGTAGTAATACAGTTTGTAAGACATATTCGCACACATGCGAACGACATATTGATATACTAAATCTTGTTATTGTCGCCGTCCGTCGTGTGGACTTAGTCATGCAGAGATACAGTTGTCATTGCCACAAAAATGGGAAAAAGTGAAACTCTTCTTTTGTTAAACTGCACGAAATTAACCTATTTCAATCAGTGGTCAATGTTAGTCCCACCATTGGCTTACTTGCGACATCATACCAACGATTGCATTGCGAAGCACTCACACACAAAAAAATGGAGTTATCTTTGTTAAAAGGTAAAAGGTACTGCATAAACAACTCAAGTTTTTGAAACTATATACTAGCGTCCCGCGAGTGAGCATCATTTCAATAATATGTGTGTAAAGGGGAGCAAATATTGATAGTTCATTTATAAGAACATAACTGTTACATTTATACATAAGTCATGGTTATTGACTTTATAATTTAATTCATCAAATAAATCACTTTTAACAAGGTAATTATTGTTCTTTTTAGAAGTTCATTGTTTAACTCGATATTGAATTTATTAATTAAACCTTTCAAAATGTACTTGACCATTGTACTGGACATAACATATTTGTGTGGTTTATTTGTTTGCATATATATATATATATATATAGTACCATTTTACAATGTACCGAGTATATAAGTCAGTATTCACACTTGTTTCTCTTTATAGCATTATGTTAGCAAACCCCGGGAAAGATGTAGAGTCAGTAAAAAATTGGATTAGCTTTAATAAAAAACGTTATTTCATGTGCTGTAATCCGCACACCATAACACTGCCATCGCCGCTGAAAGAACAACGATGTACAACACATGTGGCTCTAATGCGTCACCAGAACGTTAATACACTCAACAAGGGCCGTCACTACTATACAGATAAACCAGAGAGGTCAGCATAATTCCAGTCCAAGCCTAGTATCGGCTGACACCACGCTAATCTCGTAAAATAGGCCACATTACGTTTAATTATGTTCGCAAAATCACTTTCCTAAGGTTCTGTGACTTATCGGAAATATGCCCCTTGCAGTGCATGTTGCCGTCTGAACACGATTTTTGAGATGCGTAAACCTGTAAGAGGTGACTCGACATCTTGGGCCGTAATCAATAAGCAAGTTAGATTGAACTTAAATTTAAGATCAGAAACTAAGTGTTTTGATTGGTATATTTAGCTGGCAAATAGGCTGAATGGAGTCACTGAGGCGTGTCTAAGGATAAGGATAAGATCAATATTGAATACTGGCCCTGCACGCCATACGCATACTTACTGAACTTGGTCGGTCATTTATATTACTTAGCGTTTATGGCATTTTTATCAACTCAAAATATTGTTCAATGACGTTTCGAGCCATGTCAGCTTGCAGCATCCCTACCGTCCTATCGCGCTAGTTTTGGAGTCTTGGCATACAATAGAAAGTGAATAAAACATGTGTCCATAGTCACTTTCGACTATGTAGACCAGCAGACATGATTTCAAAGTCGCTAACGAAGAACAAAATAGAAACAAACAGGTACAGAGTTCGAGTGTCATAAAACACGACCGAGCCTCATAAACAGTATGAATCTTGTGCAGAAAAAAACAAGATAAGATATGTGCAAAGAGACATAGTATGTCTTTGAGCAAAGATAAAAAAACTGTAATAAATATGGAATATTAATATTGTATCTATATCAGAGTTAATAGATGAACAGATTCATTTACCCTTAGTATACCACATTAAAACGTGACTTAAGTTTTCTTTCTTTAATTTCTTCTACTTAATGTTTAAGCTTAGCAAACAATTTAATGCAATAACAAATAGCGAACCTTAAAAGCTTTCGATGTATATGTTTCTTTAACATAAACGTTTAAAAAAAGTGAATATCAAGATTATATTAACTAGGAGGCTTGAATAAGATAAAAATCAAATCAATCAAGTTGGCAAAACCTACACCTTAAACACCCTTGTCAGTGTAAAATATTGACTGAAGATAAATACCTGATGTCGCAAACACGCACAATCATTGAGGGAGTAAATATATCTGTTTTCGTTCACTTTATTCAAGGAATTGACATTTAACAAAATTGATAACGTGAAATTAGAAAATTAATATCTCTTTAAAGTAGGATACCTCGGTAATATTTTTATTACACAATGTGCCTCTTATCACTTCTCAAGACATTCGGTAAGAATTATTTCATTGCAAACCAATTACAATGGAGGAATAGTTGTTTTGTTATTCATTTTATTTCGTTCATTTCAAGTATAAAAGGTTATTGTTAACTTGAGCGCCTCCAAAGTTAAAACTATTTGCAACTCCGAAAAGATTGAGTTAGCCGTTGGAAATAAAACAGTAACTCCAATTACACGTCTTATGTGATAGTTATTATATTGAGTTATTGGTTTACGTTCGCTTTGAGAGAGGATGTTACTTGAAACAAAACTTAATAACAATTACGCAATGACATTTGGCAGTTATGTTCCTCAGCGTATTGAATTACCTTCAGTAAATACCCGCATATATATTATGTTTTAATACTATACAGTAATCTCTATTTACATTGTCTATGCAGTTACTTTAAAATATCCTATTGTATCCCTTTTTATCATTTAGACACTTTTTATACGTTAGTATTTGTTAGTTTATTTGTTTTAGTTTAAGTCCTATCACTTTTTCTAACTACTTGTGTAACATGAATAATTTATGTTTCTCCTTTAAGATAAACAGCTGATTCTTCGTAAGAAAGAGGTTCTATTTTCGCAATTTGCATCCTCCACAATATTATTATTTGTATACTAATCATATTGTAAAATGTCTGATTTGCTCAAAAGTAATACTGTTTAAACCAACAATAACGCGAAACGCAAGTATGCATCATGGGCAAGCGTTAAATAAATAAATACTCTTTTCTATTTAGCAAGGATCATATACAATCCATTTTCAATGCCTTATAACAATTATTATGAAAGAGAGTTGTGAAATATATTCCGCATTATCTTACATGTTTTCTTTAAAAATTTGTTTACATCTTCTGATGTCTGGGTTTTGTAAGATATTCCGTTCTTTTTTTTCCTTATAGCTGATGTAAAATCAGGTGTGTCAATTTTGTAATGTTTAAGATGAAGCGGGAATCAGACCAAGAATTAATATATGTGGAAATATTCATTTAAAGTGGACGAATATAGAGTTATAATAAAAAGTAGAAGAAGTTGGAATCGATAACATATTTTCTATTAGTTTTTAGAAGGCGACTTAGTAACTGAATGACTTATTTAGTCAACAGTCGTACATCAAGGTCAAAATGAACGACGAGCTAAATGTGGACCAAGTGCAATCCTTCGAATAAGCATTTATATGTATGACAACCATACTCAACAGTCCGGCTTTGTCTTGTGGCATTATTTTATGTAAAGAAAAAGTGGCCTTTTTAGATATTTAACGATAGGGTTGACTTTCGATTACTGTTGTTTGTTCAAATTCCAAGCCATCCCTACTCGTAGAGTGTATTTGCTTAGATTCAAATAACACTACGTATATTATAAAAAACTGCATTGGTACATTTCGGATCAAAATCACTATTTTAGCTCTTTTTAGTTATACCTGCTCTGCCAGAGAGCAGTATGGAACAATATCAGTGGTAGGCCCAGCTTTTATGAACAGGGAGGTTACACTGAGAGCAACACCATTCATTCCTTGGGGGTGTGACATAGAATGGAGATACATAATGGAAGGCGGCACACAATTTCAAACATTGAATGCGCCAAATGTTATAAGATATTCGGAGGATGGGTCATTCTTTCTGAAATGGTTGGTTTCAAATAAATACAACAAATCTGACTTCTACGCCGGATGTACAACAAACACAACAATAAGGACACGCTTAATAACTTTAAATTTGAAAGGCAAAAGTTGTAGTCAATTCTAAAGTATTAAACAATTTTGTATATATACGCACTAATCAGTAGAATTACAAATTTTCTGTGTTGTTTTTTTGGATTTGATTCTTAAGAGATTTTTGTTTTTACTATTTATCCTGTCCATGCGGTTCCTTCTGTTTTAGTTAACTATTTAATTTAGCAGACACAATATTGTGATGTGTCAATGTGTCTGCTAAATTAAATAGTTAGCTAATTAAGCTTATACATCACGTGACTGAACTGTGAAGACATGGATTTTACCGTGCTCGAAATAACTTAAAAAACAAGGGAATTATCTGTGTTTAATTGTGGAAAATTTTGGATTAATATGTTTACGAATGCATTATCTTCATGTCGGGCGAAAATTCAAATCAAAATTCTGAACAAGGCAGCAAAAAACAACGAAAAGCAAAACGGAAAGCCACCTCGCCATTGTGTGAAGAAAGCGGACATTTTGATCATCTTTCATGCACGAGCGCATCGAGTATACCGCGTTATATACCAGCTCAGGTAAACAATAGTACATTTACACCTGAACTTTATACGTCAAATATGAATTTAAACATGACCTCTCCTATTGGAAACTTCCAACAACCGTTCGCCTATGGTATGCAGCAGTCACCAGGGATGTTTCAGCCAGCACCCCCGGCGCGGTCAACGCCGCCAAGTTGGGCTATACAGATCATGGAAGATATTAAATCCATTAAAACGTCACTTCCGAATATTGAAAAGACAGTTAATACCATCAATCTCAAAATATCGGACATGGATATTAAAATCAACAATCTAGAGTCAAAGGTTACGGAAGTAGAAACATCATGCAGCTTTATCAGTAATGAGTTTGAAAAACAGAAAAATGAAGTGAACGAGGCAAATATTGAAATTAGAAAATTGCAACAAACATGTGGTGACTTAAAAAATCAATCGCACGAATTTGAAATCCAAAAAGATCAAATGAATGACAAGCTCTTAGACTTAGAATCAAGATCAATGCGGGATAATTTGATTTTCTACGGAATACAGGAACATGGTCCCGAGGAAACCTGTGACACTCTTGTAAAGGATTTTATAGCCTCTAAACTCGGCATTGAAACAAAAGACTTGTTATTTGACCGCATACATAGACTAGGTTCAAATAAAGCACCAAAACCCCGACCGATCGTCGGTAAGTTTCACTATTACACCGACAGAGAAAAGATACGACAAAAATCGTACGACGAAGGCGTAAAAAAACAACTCAAAGAGGCCAGGCAGGGGGTCGGTGTTCAGAGACCGCAACAGACCAGGGATGCCAGGAAAGCGTTATTTGATATCATCAAAGCCGAATAATCAAACGGGAAAACTGTAAGGCTTGCTGGAAATAAACTTTACGTAAACGGCAACCTCTTCAAGACATACGTCAACGGGAAAGTATGCGATCCTCCACGTTACAACGCACAGGGCCAGAACTAGGGATGTCAGGAGAGTGATTTAAAGATCCTGTCATGGAATATTAATGGACTTTCACGAAAATTAGCAGACCCAGACTTTCTTAATATATTATTTAACTATGATGTTATTTTTCTATCTGAAACTTGGTTATCCAATAACAACAAGATTAATTTCAACATTAAAGGATATCAAAATGAACATTTATATGGTAATAAATCATTTAATACAAGGAAAGGTAGATATAGCGGTGGTATTTCAATTTACTATAAAGACTGTTTAAGGAGTAAAATAAGCATTGTGAAGAAACATCAGTGCGGTATAATATGGGTTAAATTATGCAGTTCATTGTTTAAGTTTGATCATGATGTATACTTCTGTCATACATATATTTTACCGCAAGGTTCCACTGTTTTAAACCAAAATGATCGATTTTTTCGATATTATTGAATCTGATATTGAAAGTTTTAAATCTCTTGGCAAAATATTTATTTCAGGTGATATGATCTCAAGAACAGCGGATTTATCCGACATATTAGATTTTGACAAATACATTGATTACGATGACAGCTATATGTCAAATATTGTTGATATTAAACCACGTGTCAATAGGGATCAAGTGATCGATTCGCACGGGCAACGTTTGATCGAGCTTTGTAAATCTACCTCGCTTCTTATTGGTAATGGTCGGTTACACAATGATAACGGCGACTTTACATTTCATTCACTAAATGGCTCGAGCACAGTGGAGTATTTGTTATTAGATAAACATGATTTTGAATACATAAGTGACTTTAAGGTATTAGAACCGAATGAATTCTCGGATCATAATGGAATAAAAATACATTTACAACGTTATATTTACCAGCAGCCCGCGACTAATGTAAAAAATGCGGAACGATTCATTAAATGGGATGAGTCTAAGATAAATGCTTTCCACGATCTTCTTTTAAATAGAGAAAATGTCGAATCTATGCAAACTCTTACAGAGCGTATTGAAAACTACACTCCAGACGAAAATTTAGATAATATTGTTATACAGTTTACTGATCTCTTGCAAGAAAATGCATTGAATATTTTCGGTAAAACTCGTCGTAATTTTGAGAAGAACATAACTAATCATGCAAAAAAGAAAAAAATGGTTTAACGAAGAATGTTACAGCGCTAGAAAACAATATACGACTGCAAGAAATGTGTTTTTAAAAAATAAAACAAACGAAAATAGACAACATTTTGTAAACACTAAAGCTAATTATAACCGAGTTAAGCGAAGAGAAAAGAATAAATTTAAAACTAGAGAAAAGAATACACTACGTAATTTAGCAACAAAACAACCAAGACAATTCTGGAAAAAGATCAAACAGCAATACAAAAGCAATAATAGTAATGCCGAAAATCTGAGTGTTGACGACTTATACTCTCATTTTGAGACCTTGTATGGTACTGAATCATATACTAATGCTGACAATGATACCCATAATCCGATTATTAATTATGACGACGAATTGGACATAGATATAAACTACGATGAACTTAAACACGCCGTTTTTTTCACAAAATAATAATAAAAGTTCGGGCAATGATAACTTAATCGCAGAAATTTTTAAACATTCTTTCGATTAAACATCTGGATTTCTACTCAAACTGTTTAATACTCTATTTAATAACGGCGAATATCCAAACTCATGGGGACTGGGCATAATTGTACCAATCTTCAAAGGGGGGGGGGACATAGAGGATCCCAAAAACTACAGAGGAATCACTCTGATAAATATTATAGGAAAAATATATTCACAGGTACTATTAAATAGGCTCACAAAATGGTCAAAAGAACATGAAAAAATTATAACAAATCAGTTTGGTTTTCAAAAGGGAAAGTCTACAGTTGATTGTATTTGCATTTTACAGTCAATTATTTCTAAAACACTTAGCTCGAAAAAGAAATTGTATTGTGCGTTTTTAGATTATGAAAAATGTTTCGATAAAATAGATAGATTACATCTATGGCAAAAACTACTAAACGAAAAAGTGAGTTCAAAAATGGTAAAGGTGCTTCAAGCTATGTATAGCGTTGTCAAATCTTGTGTACGGTATAATTCGAACACATCACGGTATTTTGAATCAAATATCGGTGTTAAACAAGGGGATCCAAGTTCCAGTCTAATGTTTTTATTTTTCGTGAACGACATTATAAATAATATTAACGCTGATATAGCTGGTATTTTTACAGCAAATGAAATCAAGATATTTCTGTTACTTTTTGCAGTTGATGCGGTGTTATTCGCTCAAACACCAGAAGCATTACAGTCTATGTTAAATGACCTGGAACGATATTGCAATTACTGGGGACTAAAAATAAATACCACCAAAACAAAAGTTATGATATTTGAAAATGGACGTCACACAAACAATGAATTCTTACTCTGTAATACTATACTAGACGTTGTAAAATCCTTCAAATATTTGGGCATCCACTTCTTTAAAAATGGCAATTGGTTTAGAACACAAAAGCGACTAGCACAGCACGCTTCATACGCACTCTATAACTTATTTATCGTTTTCAACCAAATCGAGTTACATTCAATTGATAAATGCAAACTATTCGACAGTCTTGTTTCACCAATTATTAACTATAGTGCAGAGGTATGGGGAAATCACGAATCTAAAAATATAGAAGTAATCCATTGTAAATTTCTCCGAAAAATTTTAAACGTAAAAAGTCGACCAATTTAGACGGATTATACGGTGAACTTGGGCGCTTCCCTATGACAATAGCTAGGCGATTAATAATGATAAAATATTGGATTAAAATATTAAAATCAAATAATGCGTTATTGGTAAATGCATATACATTTCTTAAGACTGACGCTGATAACAATAACATATATGGAGGCAAAAATTGGGCTAATCAAATTAAAGTAATATTAAACCAAATAGGTATGACAAACATCTGGCAAAATCAATACACTGCTGATATCAGCTTTGAATTAATTAGACAACGCATCGTCGATATATATAAGCAAACTTGGTATGCAAACATTAACAACTCAAGTAGACTATCATCATACGCAAGGTTTAAGCATGACTTTCAGTTTGAAAAATATCTAAACTGCGTTAATGAAAATAAATATAGAATAGCTATTACAAAATTTAGACTTTCGTCACACGACCTAGCCATTGAAACTGGAAGGTATATAAACATTATAAGATCGGAACGTATATGCTTACACTGTAACATGAATCTAGTAGAAAATGAGTATCATTTCTTACTCGTATGTCCTAAATACAAACTCCTCCGACAACAATATCTCAAACCTTATTATAACTCGTGGCCGAATCTTAATAATTTGACAATCTTTTGGCATCAACATCTGTTCACTGTATTAACAACTTAGCGAAGTTTATCTATTTCGCATTTTGCCTTAGAACAAATGCTACAGCAATAACACTTCATTATTGATCATTTATCTGAATGTAAATCTTAGCGTATTGAAATATGTAAATTGTTACTATGTCTTTCTGTAACATGACACCTACTTTCTTGAATGTTTGACCTCTCTGTAAATAATCTGTGTCTTCATTGTTCCATATTGTACTTTATTATATGGCTATAAATGTGCACATGCCGTTTAATGCTGAATAAAGATAACTTATGTTATGTTATGTTATTTCCGTCTTGAGTTACAGATGTTATTGGAATATGTGGAACTCTTGTGCTTCTAAGCCCTGTTGTTCGCGGCGCGGACGTCAAACTTGGATATTTTCCGTCTGACTATTCTATAGAGCCTCAAAGATACGCTAATCGAACATGGAAGAAAAATGTCCAGGACATAGAGCTTCGAGAAGGTTCTTACAAAGAGGAATGTGTTTCTGAAAATGTGTACGTATTGACCATATTTAACGTTGAAGACAGAGATGAAGGAACGTATATTTTAAATTGTGATTCAGGTGACAACACGAATTCTGTGCAGCTTCATCTTCCAGGTTCTTTGGTTTTATTTCGAGTATGCTGACTTTTAAATACTGGTTTTGTAATGATAAGTTAACTTGGCATAAAAAGGAATCATATAAATACAAGAATGATTATATATATCTTCAGTTAATAAATGCATGACCAGCTATCAGATAATCTTTGAGTTTAATATGTTCATGAAATGAGATCTGGTATTCCAAGTGATTTTAATGATTTTTTTTCAGAGCCAGCGAGATATCCAGTTATCGGTCCAAAATCTGCTGATTTTAATACAACAAAATGCATTTATGTTGATCTGGGCTCTGACTTATATTGCAAAACATTAATGGGACAGATCCCGTAAAAGTTGTACTTTTATTTGGCCAGGATTCATTTGTTCTTTCCGAAAGTAAAGAGAAAAATGGCTTGTACCGTTTCCAAAACGTTCACCAACAACTGAAAGGAATGTCGAGACAGAATGTGACATGCCTAGTTTCAAATGCAGCCATTGAAACACCTTACGAAGTACACGGCAAATTTTGTAACATAGGTAAGCAAGTGGAATATAGATAAAGTAAAGCTATGATTCATAATTTTGTGGAGTTTAATATCATTGTTTCGTGCATAATTTTCGATGTTGTTAAATGCATTCTTTTAATACCAGAGAAAGGCAGTCTGCCCGTGCCAACTGTTCCTGAATTCGTTTTTGGAGAAAGATCAACATCAATATGTGAAGTGCACAATGCTGTTCCAGCACCGGAACTAGAACTACATATTGGCAAAGTCTTGCTAGTAAATGTTCAACAAATCGATTAATTTAACGGATCTTCTAATACGTTTACCAGCACAGCAACGGTGACAAATAATAACAAAATATGGAATGGGAGAGATATGTGCTGCACCAAGAAAAGCAAACACGATTTTGGTATTACAAATGTGTCAGTATGCCAAAACATTAGTATGAAATGTAAGTAAACTGGATCGATTTTTTAGTTTAAATAAAGTGTTTAATTGTTAGAAATTGTTGGCAATCTGTCCTAATTTCTTGTGTTGAACATACAATCGATACAACTGAATAATGTTCGCAACTCCAGTCAAAAACTATCATCCCGCACACCCCAAGGGGTGCATCTTGAAGGGTTTAGCGTCCCATACAAGGTAAAATTGGTCCCAGCCTGATCACGTGTAGGGATGCTGAGATATCTTCGAGATTGCCGACCCCATTTTAGGGCATTTTGTGCTGCATTTTAGTGTATAAAATAACGTTATAGGCGAATGAAAACTGTGACGTAATGACGCCAGCGATGCACCGACGTGCGCGTGACGTAGGGTATGGTGAGACGTAAATTTCAATACCAGAACCAAGCTCCTATCACTCTTGGTTCCGAAGATACCTTCGAGATTAGCTCCCCCTTAGTAGCTATATGGGAGCGCGTTTTGTGTACGAAATGTCGCGAATTTGCGCAAACTTTGACGCTGTTGAAACCAGTCAAAAACTATCATTCCGCAGGGATGCTGAGATATCTTCGAGATTGCCGACCCCATTTTAGGGCATTTTGTGCTGCATTTTAGTGTATAAAATAACGTTATAGGCGAATGAAAACTGTGACGTAATAACGCCAGCGATGCACCGACGTGCGCGTGACGTAGGGTATGGTGAGACGTAAATTTCAATACCAGAACCAAGCTCCTATCACTCTTGGTTCCGAAGATACCTTCGAGATTAGCTCCCCCTTAGTAGCTATATGGGAGCGCGTTTTGTGTACGAAATGTCGCGAATTTGTGCAAACTTTGACGCTGTTGAAACCAGTCAAAAACTATCATCCCGCACACCCCAAGGGGTGCATCTTGAAGGGTTTAGCGTCCCCTACAAGGTAAAATTGGTCCCAGCCTAATCACGTGTAGGGATGCTGAGATATCTTCGAGATTGCCGACCCCATTTTAGGGCATTTTGTGCTGCATTTTAGTGTATAAAATAACGTTATAGGCGAATGAAAACTGTGACGTAATGACGCCAGCGATGCACCGACGTGTGCGTGACGTAGGGTATGGTGAGACGTAAATTTCAATACCAGAACCAAGCTCCTATCACTCTTGGTTCCGAAGATACCTTCGAGATTAGCTCCCCCTTAGTAGCTATATGGGAGCGCGTTTTGTGTACGAAATGTCGCGAATTTGCGCAAACTTTGACGCTGTTGAAACCAGTCAAAAACTATCATCCCGCACACCCCAAGGGGTGCATCTTGAAGGGTTTAGCGTCCCCTACAAGGTAAAATTGGTCCCAGCCTGATCACGTGTAGGGATGCTGAGATATCTTCGAGATTGCCGACCCTATTTTAGGGCATTTTGTGCTGCATTTTAGTGTATAAAATAACGTTATAGGCGAATGAAAACTGTGACGTAATAACGCCAGCGATGCACCGACGTGCGCGTGACGTAGGGTATGGTGAGACGTAAATTTCAATACCAGAACCAAGCTCCTATCACTCTTGGTTCCGAAGATACCTTCGAGATTAGCTCCCCCTTAGTAGCTATATGGGAGCGCGTTTTGTGTATGAAATGTCGCGAATTTGCGCAAACTTTGACGCTGTTGAAACCAGTCAAAAACTATCATCCCGCACACCCCAAGGGGTGCATCTTAAAGGGTTTAGCGTCCCCTACAAGGTAAAATTGGTCCCAGCCTGATCACGTGTAGGGATGCTGAGATATCTTCGAGATTGCCGACCCCATTTTAGGGCATTTTGTGCTGCATTTTAGTGTATAAAATAACGTTATAGGCGAATGAAAACTGTGACGTAATGAACGCCAGCGATGCACCGACGTGTGCGTGACGTAGGGTATGGTGAGACGTAAATTTCAATACCAGAACCAAGCTCCTATCACTCTTGGTTCCGAAGATACCTTCGAGATTAGCTCCCCCTTAGTAGCTATATGGGAGCGCGTTTTGTGTACGAAATGTCGCGAATTTGCGCAAACTTTGACGCTGTTGAAACCAGTCAAAAACTATCATCCCGCACACCCCAAGGGGTGCATCTTGAAGGGTTTAGCGTCCCCTACAAGGTAAAATTGGTCCCAGCCTGATCACGTGTAGGGATGCTGAGATATCTTCGAGATTGCCGACCCCTATTTTAGGGCATTTTGTGCTGCATTTTAGTGTATAAAATAACGTTATAGGCGAATGAAAACTGTGACGTAATAACGCCAGCGATGCACCGACGTGCGCGTGACGTAGGGTATGGTGAGACGTAAATTTCAATACCAGAACCAAGCTCCTATCACTCTTGGTTCCGAAGATACCTTCGAGATTAGCTCCCCCTTAGTAGCTATATGGGAGCGCGTTTTGTGTACTGAAATGTCGCGAATTTGCTGCAAACTTTGACGCTGTTGAAACCAGTCAAAAACTATCATTCCCGCACACCCCAAGGGGTGCATCTTGAAGGGTTTAGCGTCCCCTACAAGGTAAAATTGGTCCCAGCCTGATCACGTGTAGGGATGCTGAGATATCTTCGAGATTGCCGACCCCATTTTAGGGCATTTTGTGCTGCATTTTAGTGTATAAAATAACGTTATAGGCGAATGAAAACTGTGACGTAATAACGCCAGCGATGCACCGACGTGCGTGTGACGTAGGGTATGGTGAGACGTAAATTTCAATACCAGAACCAAGCTCCTATCACTCTTGGTTCCGAAGATACCTTCGAGATTAGCTCCCCCTTAGTAGCTATATGGGAGCGCGTTTTGTGTACGAAATGTCGCGAATTTGCGCAAACTTTGACGCTGTTGAAACCAGTCAAAAACTATCATCCCGCACACCCCAAGGGGTGCATCTTGAAGGGTTTAGCGTCCCCTACAAGGTAAAATTGGTCCCAGCCTGATCACGTGTAGGGATGCTGAGATATCTTCGAGATTGCCGACCCCATTTTAGGGCAATTTGTGCTGCATTTTAGTGTATAAAATAACGTTATAGGCGAATGAAAACTGTGACGTAATGAACGCCAGCGATGCACCGACGTGCGCGTGACGTAGGGTATGGTGAGACGTAAATTTCAATACCAGAACCAAGCTCCTATCACTCTTGGTTCCGAAGATACCTTCGAGATTAGCTCCCCCTTAGTAGCTATATGGGAGCGCGTTTTGTGTACGAAATGTAGCGAATTTGCGCAAACTTTGACGCTGTTGAAACCAGTCAAAAACTATCATCCCGCACACCCCAAGGGGTGCATCTTGAAGGGTTTAGCGTCCCCTACAAGGTAAAATTGGTCCCAGCCTGATCACGTGTAGGGATGCTGAGATATCTTCGAGATTGCCGACCCCATTTTAGGGCATTTTGTGCTGCATTTTAGTGTATAAAATAACGTTATAGGCGAATGAAAACTGTGACGTAATAACGCCAGCGATGCACCGACGTGCGCGTGACTTAGGGTATGGTGAGACGTAAATTTCAATACCAGAACCAAGCTCCTATCACTCTTGGTTCCGAAGATACCTTCGAGATTAGCTCCCCCTTAGTAGCTATATGGGAGCGCGTTTTGTGTACGAAATGTCGCGAATTTGCGCAAACTTTGACGCTGTTGAAACCAGTCAAAAACTATCATCCCGCACACCCCAAGGGGTGCATCTTGAAGGGTTTAGCGTCCCCTACAAGGTAAAATTGGTCCCAGCCTGATCACGTGTAGGGATGCTGAGATATCTTCGAGATTGCCGACCCCATTTTAGGGCATTTTGTGCTGCATTTTAGTGTATAAAATAACGTTATAGGCGAATGAAAACTGTGACGTAATAACGCCAGCGATGCACCGACGTGCGCGTGACGTAGGGTATGGTGAGACGTAAATTTCAATACCAGAACCAAGCTCCTATCACTCTTGGTTCCGAAGATACCTTCGAGATTAGCTCCCCCTTAGTAGCTATATGGGAGCGCGTTTTGTGTACGAAATGTCGCGAATTTGCGCAAACTTTGACGCTGTTGAAACCAGTCAAAAACTATCATCCCGCACACCCCAAGGGGTGCATCTTGAAGGGTTTAGCGTCCCCTACAAGGTAAAATTGGTCCCAGCCTGATCACGTGTAGGGATGCTGAGATATCTTCGAGATTGCCGACCCCATTTTAGGGCATTTTGTGCTGCATTTTAGTGTATAAAATAACGTTATAGGCGAATGAAAACTGTGACGTAATAACGCCAGCGATGCAACGACGTGCGCGTGACGTAGGGTATGGTGAGACGTAAATTTCAATACCAGAACCAAGCTCCTATCACTCTTGGTTCCGAAGATACCTTCGAGATTAGCTCCTCCTTAGTAGCTATATGGGAGCGCGTTTTGTGTACGAAATGTCGCGAATTTGCGCAAATTTTGACGCTGTTGAAACCAGTCAAAAACTATCATCCCGCACACCCCAAGGGGTGCATCTTGAAGGGTTTAGCGTCCCCTACAAGGTAAAATTGGTCCCAGCCTGATCACGTGTAGGGATGCTGAGATATCTTCGAGATTGCCGACCCCATTTTAGGGCATTTTGTGCTGCATTTTAGTGTATAAAATAACGTTATAGGCGAATGAAAACTGTGACGTAATAACGCCAGCGATGCACCGACGTGCGCGTGACGTAGGGTATGGTGAGACGTAAATTTCAATACCAGAACCAAGCTCCTATCACTCTTGGTTCCGAAGATACCTTCGAGATTAGCTCCCCCTTAGTAGCTATATGGGAGCGCGTTTTGTGTACGAAATGTCGCGAATTTGCGCAAACTTTGACGCTGTTGAAACCAGTCAAAAACTATCATCCCGCACACCCCAAGGGGTGCATCTTGAAGGGTTTAGCGTCCCCTACAAGGTAAAATTGGTCCCAGCCTGATCACGTGTAGGGATGCTGAGATATCTTCGAGATTGCCGACCCCATTTTAGGGCATTTTGTGCTGCATTTTAGTGTATAAAATAACGTTATAGGCGAATGAAAACTGTGACGTAATAACGCCAGCGATGCACCGACGTGCGCGTGACGTAGGGTATGGTGAGACGTAAATTTCAATACCAGAACCAAGCTCCTATCACTCTTGGTTCCGAAGATACCTTCGAGATTAGCTCCCCCTTAGTAGCTATATGGGAGCGCGTTTTGTGTACGAAATGTCGCGAATTTGCGCAAACTTTGACGCTGTTGAAACCAGTCAAAAACTATCATCCCGCACACCCCAAGGGGTGCATCTTGAAGGGTTTAGCGTCCCCTACAAGGTAAAATTGGTCCCAGCCTGATCACGTGTAGGGATGCTGAGATATCTTCGAGATTGCCGACCCCATTTTAGGGCATTTTGTGCTGCATTTTAGTGTATAAAATAACGTTATAGGCGAATGAAAACTGTGACGTAATAACGCCAGCGATGCACCGACGTGCGCGTGACGTAGGGTATGGTGAGACGTAAATTTCAATACCAGAACCAAGCTCCTATCACTCTTGGTTCCGAAGATACCTTCGAGATTAGCTCCCCCTTAGTAGCTATATGGGAGCGCGTTTTGTGTACGAAATGTCGCGAATTTGCGCAAACTTTGACGCTGTTGAAACCAGTCAAAAACTATCATCCCGCACACCCCAAGGGGTGCATCTTGAAGGGTTTAGCGTCCCCTACAAGGTAAAATTGGTCCCAGCCTGATCACGTGTAGGGATGCTGAGATATCTTCGAGATTGCCGACCCCATTTTAGGGCATTTTGTGCTGCATTTTAGTGTATAAAATAACGTTATAGGCGAATGAAAACTGTGACGTAATAACGCCAGCGATGCACCGACGTGCGCGTGACGTAGGGTATGGTGAGACGTAAATTTCAATACCAGAACCAAGCTCCTATCACTCTTGGTTCCGAAGATACCTTCGAGATTAGCTCCCCCTTAGTAGCTATATGGGAGCGCGTTTTGTGTACGAAATGTCGCGAATTTGCGCAAACTTTGACGCTGTTGAAACCAGTCAAAAACTATCATCCCGCACACCCCAAGGGGTGCATCTTGAAGGGTTTAGCGTCCCCTACAAGGTAAAATTGGTCCCAGCCTGATCACGTGTAGGGATGCTGAGATATCTTCGAGATTGCCGACCCCATTTTAGGGCATTTTGTGCTGCATTTTAGTGTATAAAATAACGTTATAGGCGAATGAAAACTGTGACGTAATAACGCCAGCGATGCACCGACGTGCGCGTGACGTAGGGTATGGTGAGACGTAAATTTCAATACCAGAACCAAGCTCCTATCACTCTTGGTTCCGAAGATACCTTCGAGATTAGCTCCCCCTTAGTAGCTATATGGGAGCGCGTTTTGTGTACGAAATGTCGCGAATTTGCGCAAACTTTGACGCTGTTGAAACCAGTCAAAAACTATCATCCCGCACACCCCAAGGGGTGCATCTTGAAGGGTTTAGCGTCCCCTACAATGTAAAATTGGTCCCAGCCTGATCACGTGTAGGGATGCTGAGATATCTTCGAGATTGCCGACCCCATTTTAGGGCATTTTGTGCTGCATTTTAGTGTATAAAATAACGTTATAGGCGAATGAAAACTGTGACGTAATAACGCCAGCGATGCACCGACGTGCGCGTGACGTAGGGTATGGTGAGACGTAAATTTCAATACCAGAACCAAGCTCCTATCACTCTTGGTTCCGAAGATACCTTCGAGATTAGCTCCCCCTTAGTAGCTATATGGGAGCGCGTTTTGTGTACGAAATGTCGCGAATTTGCGCAAACTTTGACGCTGTTGAAACCAGTCAAAAACTATCATCCCGCACACCCCAAGGGGTGCATCTTGAAGGGTTTAGCGTCCCCTACAAGGTAAAATTGGTCCCAGCCTGATCACGTGTAGAAATGCTGAGATATCTTCGAGATTGCCGACCCCATTTTAGGGCATTTTGTGCTGCATTTTAGTGTATAAAATAACGTTATAGGCGAATGAAAACTGTGACGTAATAACGCCAGCGATGCACCGACGTGCGCGTGACGTAGGGTATGGTGAGACGTAAATTTCAATACCAGAACCAAGCTCCTATCACTCTTGGTTCCGAAGATACCTTCGAGATTAGCTCCCCCTTAGTAGCTATATGGGAGCGCGTTTTGTGTACGAAATGTCGCGAATTTGCGCAAACTTTGACGCTGTTGAAACCAGTCAAAAACTATCATCCCGCACACCCCAAGGGGTGCATCTTGAAGGGTTTAGCGTCCCCTACAAGGTAAAATTGGTCCCAGCCTGATCACGTGTAGGGATGCTGAGATATCTTCGAGATTGCCGACCCCATTTTAGGGCATTTTGTGCTGCATTTTAGTGTATAAAATAACGTTATAGGCGAATGAAAACTGTGACGTAATAACGCCAGCGATGCACCGACGTGCGCGTGACGTAGGGTATGGTGAGACGTAAATTTCAATACCAGAACCAAGCTCCTATCACTCTTGGTTCCGAAGATACCTTCGAGATTAGCTCCCCCTTAGTAGCTATATGGGAGCGCGTTTTGTGTACGAAATGTCGCGAATTTGCGCAAACTTTGACGCTGTTGAAACCAGTCAAAAACTATCATCCCGCACACCCCAAGGGGTGCATCTTGAAGGGTTTAGCGTCCCCTACAAGGTAAAATTGGTCCCAGCCTGATCACGTGTAGGGATGCTGAGATATCTTCGAGATTGCCGACCCCATTTTAGGGCATTTTGTGCTGCATTTTAGTGTATAAAATAACGTTATAGGCGAATGAAAACTGTGACGTAATAACGCCAGCGATGCACCGACGTGCGCGTGACGTAGGGTATGGTGAGACGTAAATTTCAATACCAGAACCAAGCTCCTATCACTCTTGGTTCCGAAGATACCTTCGAGATTAGCTCCCCCTTAGTAGCTATATGGGAGCGCGTTTTGTGTACGAAATGTCGCGAATTTGCGCAAACTTTGACGCTGTTGAAACCAGTCAAAAACTATCATCCCGCACACCCCAAGGGGTGCATCTTGAAGGGTTTAGCGTCCCCTACAAGGTAAAATTGGTCCCAGCCTGATCACGTGTAGGGATGCTGAGATATCTTCGAGATTGCCGACCCCATTTTAGGGCATTTTGTGCTGCATTTTAGTGTATAAAATAACGTTATAGGCGAATGAAAACTGTGACGTAATAACGCCAGCGATGCACCGACGTGCGCGTGACGTAGGGTATGGTGAGACGTAAATTTCAATACCAGAACCAAGCTCCTATCACTCTTGGTTCCGAAGATACCTTCGAGATTAGCTCCCCCTTAGTAGCTATATGGGAGCGCGTTTTGTGTACGAAATGTCGCGAATTTACT